>NW_027452819.1:0-38679 GCF_964194025.1 Convolutriloba macropyga
TGCATGAAAGGTCGTATTACCAAAATCAAGAAGCCGGTATTTAAAAAAACACGTTGCAAAGATTTAGTTGATTCTTATATGAAGAAAATTTGAAGTGTATTTTCTTAGAATAAGATAAAGTTATTGATTGAAACGTTGTCTATATAAAACAATTATATTCAATGTCATAAGAGACATTCGATAACAAACGATTGCATTGAAGAAACTCACTTACACCTCTTGAGGAAGTCATTTGGATCTCTGATTGGTTAGAATAAGTAATGAGACTTGTAACGGCTGCTCTCCTTGTGTTTCACAAAGAAAGTTTTACACCGCCCAGTTCGTTCTGAGTGGTTACAAAATCAGTCCGGATACTTCGTTGATGCAGTTTGCTTTTGTAACTGTATATCCGCTCTGCTGTACTTACCGTTGCATTAACTAATTTGACTAACTTAGTTTTGGATTTCTTCTCAATTGAACTGAGTCCATAGATCACACAATACTGGACCTCTTTATGTTTACCAGTTCAGTAGTTTTGATAAAACAAATCAAAGGCAAAAATATATGCCTAAGAAGTGTTATGAAAAAGTGGTTTCTAACTTAATCCTGGGTGTGTGTGTGTTGCCATTTTCGCAGATTACTCACGAGTTGAAGACGGGAAATCAGGACACAGAAAATTGAATTCACTGCTCGAGACTTTTTCGATACAAGACACAATATTTGATAGAGTATTGCTCAAGGCAAATTTTTGTTATCAAGACACAGTAAAAATTTAACAAATATACTGCTCAAGGGTTTGGTTTTAGCAAGACACAGTAACCAATATACTGCTCAAGACTATATTATTTCAACAATTTTATTGCTGAGTTTATTTGCTAGCTCGAGTTGCTAGGTTGGCAAGATATTGAGTTGTTTTGAGTTCTTATTTTTGTTCAGTTTGTTAACAATTTTTCTGCTGACGTGGCATACGCAGCTGCTTCTGATTTGCTATACACAATTTCCTCGCTAGTGGGATGGATAATCCGGATAAAAATAGGATACAGTAATAGTTTTTGTCCTACGCAAGCTTAGCGAGCTCATCTCCAACATCGCCGGCCCTGTTTTCCTTCGTGAAAACATCTTCGTCCATTGATAGCACTGGAGCGAGCTTCACTACTGGTCTCTTGTAGTATCCATCTTTCGTTCGAATTTTCGCTGATCGAATCACTCCGTCGGAACCTTCAAAGGTTTCGGTTATTCGACCCAGATCGTAATATCCACGTTTGTCACTGTCTTCCACTAACCACACAAGATCACCCTGCTGAAGACTTCTGTTCGTTGTTTTCTGCCATTTCTTTTGGCTGTTCAACGTTGGCATGTACTCTTTACGGAATCTATCGCAGATGAGGTCTGCGTAAGCTTGTGTTTGTCGGAAGAGCTTTCTATGATCAACAAATTGCTCTGCACCTGATAGATACGGTAAACAAAGGTTCTTGTTGCCAAGTAGGAAATGGTTTGGAGTAATAGCTTCTAAATCGGTAGCATCAGAACTGACTTGTGTCAGCGGTCTAGCATTCAGCGTCTGTTCAACAAGACACATCGTGGTCGACAGAACATCTTCCGTGACTGATCGATTACCCAGCACTGAATACATTGCCTTCTTGCAACTCCTAACCAGTCTTTCCCACATTCCTCCAAAGTGTGGTGCAGCAGGTGGGTTGAACTTCCATCAGATACCTTGTTGAATCAGATGTTCTTCAATTCGCACCTTGTTCCATGCTGCTATATACTCTGCCAGTTCTTTTTCAGCTCCAACGAAGTTTGTTCCGTTATCGCTAATCATTTTGACCGGTTTGCCTCTTCGTGCAATGAATCTCATAATTGCGTTCAGACAACTATCAGTGTTTAGTTTTGGTACAATCTCTATATGTACCGCACGTACAGTAAGGCATGTGAATAGACAGCACCAACGCTTTTCGTTTCTTCGACCAATCTTTACTGTGAATGGTCCAAAAAAGTCTACGCCCACATTCGAAAATACTGTTGATGCGACTAATCGTTCTTCAGGTAGATCTGCCATTACTGGTGCCTTTGTTTGGGCTCTTATCTTTCGACATCTAATGCATTTGTTTTTGATCGATCTCAAAGCATTTCGTATGGCTAGGATCCAGAATTTCTGCTGAACTATGTTTCTGACAAGTTCAGTACCTTCGTGATGATTATTCTTATGTTCATTTTGCAAGAATAATTCAACTACATGGTGCTGCCAATGTAACAGTATTGGATTCTTGGTTTCGAAGTTCAATTGACTTTTACCTATTCTGCCCTGGGCACGAATAATTCCTGGCTGGTCAATGAATGGTGAAAACTGGAGGATTTTGCTGTTTTTTTGAATTTCCTTTTCAGCCTTGAGAGATTTCATCTCTTCAGCAAACTGTTCTGGCTGCAGTAGTCTGAAGATGCTTGCTTGTGCACCCTCTCTTTCTTCAACACTTAGTGTTTTTGTTGCCGGTTTGTGTTTTATAAATACGCGCTGTACGCATGCCATTGTATTTACTAGTCGATTGAAACTCCTAAATCGGTCCCACTGAATCATCGGCTTCTTCTCTTCAACCTTTGCTGAGAAGACCATTTCGTCGTTTTGTTCGTCTGAAGCAAATGTTAAATTCAACTGTTCAGGCCATTCGTTCTCTCGTTGCTTCAACCAGGCCGGCCCAGTGAGCCATTCGCTTCTCTTAAGTTCGTCAACATTGATCGCTCGTGTCCCGATGTCAGCTGGATTGTTAATACCACTCACATGATTCCACTGTGAAACATTAGTTGTATCCGAAATCTCAGCCACTCTGTTTGCAACAAAAACCTGTTGCTTACGGTGGGAGCTATGAATCCATTGCAGAACAATAGTGGAGTCTGTCCAAAAGTTACAACTGTGAATCTTCGATTCGTGTTCCTTCACTATCTGTTCTTTAAGTCTCACCGCCATCACTGCTGCTTTTAGTTCCAAGCGTGGTATGGAAAGGTGTCGCATCGGTGCAACTCTGCACTTTCCGATTACAAATGCTAAGTCAGCTGAGTATTTTTTGGGCTTTGAACGTAGGTATGCCACTGCGCACATTGCGTCTTCAAATGCGTCGGCAAACACATGAAGTTCCAATTTGTTCTTGGCTGTGCTGAAGTATCTTCCATCAATGCTGGTTTCTGCTACTTCTGGAGGCTGCGCCTTCCACATCAGAAACGCTTCTTCTTCGTTAGGTTCTACTGAGTTGTCCCAATGTTGTCCATTTTTTGTCCAGATGCTCTTCAGGATTCGTCTCATATGGACACTGAATGGTAGAAACAGTCCAAGAGGATCAAACACTGACGAAACTAGAGATAAGATCTTCCTTTGGGTTATTGGGGTCTCAACTTCTTTGATTGTACCTCTACAAACCTGTAAACTGTCATCGATAATCGTCCGCTGAAGCCCAAGCACGGATGAACCTTCCTTGCCGGGTTCTACTTCAAACTGCTTTGTGTTGCTGATTGATCTCAAATCCTCTGGGATTGCGTTGGTTACCACTTCGCTGTTGGTGATCCACTTCTTCATTTCAAATCCATGTTTTGAGAGAAGAGGTGGCAGTTGTTTGAAAACCTTGATTGCTTCTTCAGGTGTTTCGACTGACTTGATGAAATCGTCCATGTAGAAGTTGTTTTGGATTGTTTTTGCTGCAATTGGAGACTCGTCCTCGTTGTCGATGGCTACTCGCTTCAGAGCGCAGTTGGCACATGTTGGTGAACTCTTTGCTCCAAAAACATGACGTTGATACTCGTAAATTTGCACAGGTTCGTTCACTGTTGATCGCCACAGGAATCTCCAGCAGCTTTTATCCCATTCAGGAACTTGCACTCGCAGAAACATTGATTCAATATCTGCGGCTAGGGCAATTGGTCCTTCTCGAAATCTGAATATTGTTCCGATCAATCCGTGTAGTAGATCGGGTCCGGCTAACAGCTTGTCATTTAGGCATACGTCATTGTATTTTGCTGCAGCGTTGCAAACACGGCGAACTTTACCCCGTTTGTTGGGGTTTAGTACTGGATGGTGTGGCAAATACCATTCCCTTCCGAAATTGCCTTTGACTTTCGATATAACAAATCCCATTTCCGCATCGGTATCAATTGACTTTTGATACAATTCTTTTAAATTTGGGTCACGTTGGAATCTTCGTTCCAGTGAGTAGAGCTGACCAAGGGCTGAGCCGTAATTGTTTGGAAGATTGGGTTCTGGTTCATTCCGGAGCATGCCCACTTCGTATCGCTCGCCTGTAAACTTTGTTGTGCTCTCTAGAAACTTCTGAGCTTGTTGCTCTTTCTTTGATTGACTTACAACATTTATTTTGGAACCATTAGTTTCTATGTCTCACCATGATTGTATATTTTCGGCCACTTTCACATCTTCTGTGGAGGCGAATTGACAAATATTTTGACTTTTCTTGCCTGTCATGGGACCACTGACTACCCATCCTAATTCCAATCCTAATTACGGCGAAAGGCTCACTTCGTGTTCCAATCTTATAGTCCAATGGACGTTGAGTTTCGTAGGCATCTTGTCCAAGTATGATGCCTACTTCCATCAGGTTGAATGTTCTGTTAGTGAGAACATTCAGGTGTCTGAATTTGTTCTTCAGTTCCTTGTAGTCATATGTTGTGTTTCTCAACGAGATTGAAGGGTGTGCAAACGCTTCGACCGAATGCACCTTTGAATGTAGTGCCTTTTTTTGTGATAGGAACCTCCTCGGTCCTCAAATCTTGCGTCCCATGTATGCCAGCTATGTTCAAGGTAACGTCCGTGCCTTTGGCTTGTAGTTGATCCTTGACACTCTGATCGATGAATGATACTGTAGACCCACTATCGAGGAAAGCGTAGGTAGTCAACCTGTTACCACCACTCTGAACCGATACGGGAACTATTTGAAGAAAACTAGTAACTTGGTTACTCTGGTTGATTGTTGCTGCGCTTACGTTAACTGCGCGACTACCCTCGTCCATTTGGTTTTCTGAGTGTAGCAGTCTGTTGTGCTTTTTGGTACATCCATTTATACCGCACGGGTGGACTTTACAATCTTTGATTAGATGCCCTTTCCCCAGACATCCATAACATAAGCGTTCTTTTCTCACTGCTGCATAGCGATCGGTGACATTCATTTTCTTAAATATGGGACAGTTCCATATTTTATGAGTGCCATCCGCTAGTGGACAGTGGTTGTTTTGCGTCTGCTGGGTTTCTGGCAGGTTTGAACTTGCACTGAAGTTCGATGTTTTCGAGAATCGTTTTTTCTCTATTTGTGTTGTGTCGGTCCTCTTCTTTCTGTTCCCCTTTAAACGATGAAAATCCTTCATGCACGAATGCCATTCGTGATAGCCATTTTTCAAACATGATTAGATCAGGCCAGTCATCGTCTTTGTCATCGACGTAGAACCACCATTTTTCTTTAAGAACTTGACGTAGCTTATCAACTGCCGTGTACAATGTCGAACTTGATTGCAAATCACCAATATGTTTGTACTCTTTGAGCACGTTCACGAAGTTAGATACAAAAACAGAAAAATTAATCAGGCTGGTTGAATCATGGGGTTTCACTTGATTAGCTTCTCGTAGGCTCTCGAGCTGCGCATCTATTATTACATGCCGTCTTTCAAATTTTCTTTCTAAAATATTCCAGGCAGCACTATAAAACTGTCCAGAACTACTGCTTGAATGTCCAGTGTTGTAGTGCCTTCCAGCTATCGGCGATATATCCCGCTCTTCAGCACTTACTGAGCGTTCACGAGAGTTTGGGTACCATGGGTAATGCCTATGCTTATTTCGTTCAGGGCTGACGTCGAAGCGATCTCTTGGTCGAATTGGTGATTGCGTGTCGTTCATCGAATTCGCCCACTCCGAGACATATCTCCCTTTTGGGGTCCAATTGAAAGGTGACTTGTCACGCGCCTCAGTCGATTGAGAACGTAAGTCATCTTTCTCCAATGCTGTTCTTTGCAATTGACGCTCTAGGTCTCGCTCCTTTTGCCGGAGCTGATGTTGCATCTCTAGTTCTTTCATTTGCATTTCTAGCTCCAACCTCTTTCGATCACATTGGGCTCGTTCGATTTGCAACTTTCTTTCGAATTCAATTTCAAATTCCTTTATTCGTTCTTCAACCCGACGTTTCACTGAAGATGTTTCCGAAACGTTTTCTGTATCCTGGTTGATTGTCTGCACGATTCGTGTAACCGTATTCGTCGTTGCATAGCTTGTGCTATCATGGTTTTGGTTAAACTCTGGAATTCCAACGTTTTGTTCTAACTGATGCACATTATTCGCAGGTGGTTGCTCTTCATTGGCATGAAGAGTTGACTGGCTTTGCTGGCTTGACATGTTTGTCTCTCCGTGGATATACGGTAACCACTCTGCGTTCAAATATTGAAAGTATTTTTCTGTCTCAAGTTTGCGTTTTAAAGAAATATCTGGGTCTCGGAGAGTCTCAGCTTTCTTATTCACGAGTTTTTGAACGCTGTCGTCCAATTGCAGTATTTGCTGATAAGGAGTCTTGAGCTTGCTTGGTCGATTTCAATTCCTAATGAGCTCAAAACCTTCCTGCTTCTCGATCGAGTTGTTTCGCAAGTTGTTGATCTGTCGATCCAAAACGCTTTGACTCTCTGACGGAGTCACTTCTTTTGTACTTCGGGACTGCAGCTTGAATCTCTACAGCTCCTTTGTTTGTTTGCGTTAATTGAGTTGTGCTTTTCAACGTTCCTATATGCTTTGCCTAATTGGCTTTGCGTTGTTGAATTGCCCGTTGAGTTTTGTTCTCGTTCGTCGATGACTTCGTCACTTCGACTGTTGGGTTGGACAGCAGTTTATTCCACTGTCCGGTTCGGCGGACCAAATGTAACGGCTGCTCTCCTTGTGTTTCACAAAGAAAGTTTTACACCGCCCAGTTCGTTCTGAGTGGTTACAAAATCTGTCCGGATACTTCGTTAATGCAGTTTGCTTTTGTAAACGTATTATCCGCTCTGCTGTACTTACCGTTGCATTAACTAATTTGACTAACTTAGTTTTGGATTTCTTCTCAGTTGAACTGGGTCCATAGATCAAACAATACGGGATCTCTTTATGTTTACCAGTTCAATAGTTTTGATAAAACAAATCAAAGGCAAAAATATATGCCTAAGAAGTGTTATGAAAAATTGGTTTCTAACTTAATCCTGGGTGTGTGTGTTGCGATTTTCACAGAGTACTCACGAGTTGAAGACTGGAAAACAGGACACAGAAAATTGAATTCACTGCTCGAGACGTTTTCGATACAAGACACAATAATTGATAGAATATTGATCAAGGCAAATTTTTGCTATCCAGACACAGTATAAATTTAACAAATATACTGCTCAAGGGTTTGGTTTTAGCAAGACACAGTAACAAATATACTGCTTAAGACTATATTATTTCAACAATTTTATTGCTGAGTTTACTTGCTAGCTCGAGTTGCTAGGCTGACGAGATATTGAGTTGTTATGAGTTCTTATTTTTGTTCAGTTTGCTATCAATTTTTCTGCTGACGTGGCATACGCGGCTGTTTATGATTGCTATACACAATTTCCTCGCTAGGGGGATGGATAATCCGGATAAAAATAGGATACAGTAATAGTTTTCGTCCTACGCAAGCTTAGCGAGCTCAGCTCCAACAAGACTGCTGAAAGAAAAACAATTGAAGGCAAAACACAAGAATTTAATTAAAGTTTACTAAAACTCTTCCTAAAGGCCCTATAACTATTAGGTTCTCTGAAAGGAAACTATATCTTCATTCGGCCTCATTTTTACGTAAAGGAGAACTGACATCAACGGAGTAGTGAATTGAAATTTTTGTCATTGAATGACTTTAAAAAAACATTAAAGGCAAATTATTTTGAAAAAAAACGCAGTGCCAAAAGAAAAATTAAAAAATTCTGATTGTAGTTAGACATGATGATATCAAATCTATCCTCGATTTTGTTGCTTTCCAAAAAACTGCCCATTTGTTAGAAATGTTTCCAAATTAGACTTATCGTTAGGTGAAATATTTCCAAAATCAATGCATTTTGTGTAAATAGCGTGTTAAATTTGCAAAAAAGCAGCAAACTTTTAATTTCAGAGGACTTTTATAGGGCACTGAATTTCCACTAGCTCTGATCTGGAGTTTACAGAGAATGTGTCAGCTGTTTCTAGGTCTCTACCTTGGGCAAACTTAAACCAGGCGATTCAAAAAGCATAATTTGTGCAATATTTCATTAAAAAAGTCTGAGTTTTGAAAATCAAAATAAACTCCAATCAGACAATTCAGCAACAATCGTCTATCTCTTCTGATAACAATAACACCCTACCGTTAAAATTTTTAATTCTTTTAAAATTTTTTCAGAAAAATTAAGCCAAATTGTAGCAAAAAGTCGGGAAAATGGGAATGAAAAATGTCGAATGTTCACTAAATTTTAAAACTCGATAACTCCCTGTAAACACAAAGTTCGAAATCTTTTTAGTTCTATATTCTAGGATTTACGTGCTTTCTAATGATATCACTCAAAACTCTGTCGGTCGGTCAAAATTGACTAACAAAAAAGCCATTTGAGTATATAGTTCCTAATTCCCCACTATAGTGGGGGTCGGAACAAAAAGCGTTCAAGAAATTATCTAAAACAGAATTCACATTTGAAAGCAGAAAAACCTCAATGAAATAAAATTTTCAGAGTTAATGCTAATTTTAGTGAAAACGGAAAAAAATAGGCAAGAAGTTTTCAAAAAACAGTCAAAGCAGTTATGAACACTCGGCAAAATTTGTTACTGAATCAAGTTACAAAAACGGAGCCAAAAAACATGTGGAAAATTTACTTTTCAAAATTTAATCAATATCAGTTTTGACTGTACGATATAACATTGATTCTAGTAACCGTGTTTCCTGTTTTCAATGTTGCAGCTTGACTGCACGAAAACATGATTAATAGAAACTGTTTTGTTGTTCGAGTTCTAAACAGAGTACCACAGAAAGTACAATAACATCAGAGGATTCGGATCCTAGCGGCCCAAAGGACCATTTCAGCATCGTGTATATATGTCTGGTGATAATTGGAGGGGGCTATTTGATGCCCTACAACAGTTTTGTCACATGCGTCGATTACTGGCACGAAGAGTACCCGAATCGTCCCATTGAATTCCTGATCGCTTTTGTGTACATGCTTACCTCCATTTTCTCAGAATGCATGGCTAACATAATTGTAAAACTGGTTTCAACTCATAAACGAATTGTGATTGGTTACTTCTTAACATTGGGACCCCTAGTATACGTTACACTTTTCCATTTATGCTGGAAAGTTTTTTCGGATCAATCGACATCTCTGGCTAGTCTGGTTAGTGCATGCGGTGTTGCTGGCATCGGGTTTGCAATCCAGCAAAGCAGCTTTTATGGCTACAGTGGAATGCTACCCCCTCGTTACACCCAAGCAGTTATGGCTGGAGAAAGCCTATCTGGTGTGATTGTTAGCCTAAATAGAATCGTGACTAAATTATACAGTCCAAACATGCAGCTTAATACACTTGTATTTTTC
The DNA here is from genome assembly GCF_964194025.1 of Convolutriloba macropyga. Taxonomy (NCBI): domain Eukaryota; kingdom Metazoa; phylum Xenacoelomorpha; order Acoela; family Convolutidae; genus Convolutriloba; species Convolutriloba macropyga. The sequence goes on from NW_027452819.1 coordinate 9,553, forward strand.
ATAATGTCGTCTCTTTTACTATTTATTTGCAGCATACTTCATCAGTAGATAAAGCGGACAAAATTTAGTTTGTATCATATAAGTGGGAAAACGAGTCTGCAACATCAGCCATCGATTAGAACCGACGGCGGAGGTCAAAATGGTAACCAATATATCCAATTCGATCTGGAACGCAGTTCGGAATCCGAAACTAAATCTCAACTTGTAGTTTGCGTACTAAATGAAACAGCTTCTGACGGACCTTTCGAACACCTGGTCCCTCCAAATGACCTGGTTCCACTCTTAGATCCCGATAAGCCTAGATATTTTTGGGCTAATTTTTTGGAAGGCTTCCACACACGAATGGACATTATACGTGGAAGAGGGTTATGGGTGCATATGTGCGCTATCGCTGGGGTTTACATCTCTTCCCTGTTTCTTTTCCCTGGATTTGTAACGTCAGTGAAACCACTTGGTAAAAATCTGGACTATCTACAGCGCAACGGAATCGACCCCTCGTGGGTTCCAGTCATTTTGGTGACAACTTACAACTCCTGCAACTTGTGTGGAAAAGTTCTATCCTCGTTTATTGACCCAAAACGGACAAGTCCAAGCTTGCTTCTTCAAGGTTCTCTCGCTCGTTTTATGATTGTGCCAGTTTTTCTTTTTTGTGTATATCCTCAAGACAGCCCATACTTCTACGATGTACGGATTCCATTTGCACTGACTGTGATGTTGGGGATCTCGAACGGGTACTTCGGATCTGCCTCTATGATCATAGCTCCCCAAGTAGTAACAGCACCCTCTGACAGGGAATTGGTAGGGAACATGACGACCCTTTCCATACATGTTGGACTCGCAATTGGATCCGTGGGGGCGTATGCATTCCAGTTCATTATTTCTTAGTTTTGGACCTTAAGTTGAAGCATCCGACAATTTCATTTTGACTGAATGAGGTTTCGGACTATCGATCCAATTATGGGATCTATTCTGTTTTGCCCCCCTCCCCCCAGCTTAGTGCGCTAATATTTTTTACGCCCCCAGGCGCACTTGCTATTTTTTTTACATAGTAACGTGCTAAATAAAAATACATAATTTGTAATGGGGGGCGTAAAAAACACTGTGGGGGATCCCAATTATGTTACTAATACTGACAATAGAAATAATAATATTTTATCAGGTAATGATAAGTTAATGTTTTTTATTTGTGTCCCTCAGTACGTTATGCATCCCCAGTTATAGAGAGGTGTCATTACATATTAAATCGTTACGTGAAAATATGGCACGTGCGTCTGGGGGTGCAAATAAAATGCACCCACTAAGCTGGGGCACAAACGGAAAAGATCCTTCATAAGATTTCATACTCACCACTATTTGAGCCATTGAGTAATCAAAATTGAAAATCTTGAATTGATCGTTTAACAGCCCTCTAATTGATTAACTCTCAACAGCAAAAAAGAAGTTGTTTCATCTCTGCTCTCTTAAACAGCCAGAATCTACCGAAACGTATTCAAAATTTTTAGAGAGGAATACTTATACAATGATCATATTCTTTCCGAAAAGCGGAAAATACAATCCGCTCGGAAGCGAGAATCACAAAACGTTATAAAACACGTAATTTAGTGGTGCCATCTATTTTTACTTAGATTTGATAATTATTTCCCTTTTAAGTACTTTTCTCGGAAAACGTTGCTGCAACGGCAGCTCCCCCATTTTTTGTGACCAGGAAAGCTTTACACCACTCAGTTTGTTTTATCAGTTCAACTTTGTCCCAATATTGTGTTTTTGCAGTTCACTTTGTACCCTCATGTCAACTATATTCTTAGCGTATCATTACAATTTCAGTTTTCGACATTGGCTAATTTTAATTTTTAAAAATCAAATTAAAGAGGGCTTGGTAAAGATTACACAATGCCAGATCTATTTTGCATAACAAGCCAATCCGGTAACGTAACAGATATATATCTAAGGGCTGTTTAAGCAAAAGTTTTCAAACTTCAACATATGTTGTCTTTTGTACTTTGTTCTCGCGAGATGAAATGCCGGAAGCCGCGTTTCTTACAGTTTAATTGCAGCTCAACTGGTTCATTGACACAGGACAGAGTAACAAATAATGAACCGCTAAAAACAGTTTTTAATGCCAGACACGGTAACAATCTACCGCTCACGAACCTAAAAATGCAAGACACAGTAAAACGTCTGACTGTACATACTCAGTTAATTTGTATATAATTATTTAAGATTGTCCTTGTCCTAATAAAAGTCATTTCTAACCATATTTTACATCAGTATATTTTACCGCCGTCTAAAAAGTCATGTTTTCAGTTTTGATCATACCTCCCATTTTGTTAATATTCATTCGCTAAACTTTCTCTTTCGGTTCCGCTGAGATTCTTGAGCAGCCGCAACAGCAGAATATCTTGAAAATCATTCAAAGTTTATAATATTGATGACAAGAGCGATCATTAGTTACAGATAATTTGTAACTAACCTGGCGAATAGTTTTAGCCGATCAGAACGATCAAATGAGTTCAATTATAATGAGCAGAAGACGAAAGAACTCAAAATAGTTTTCAACGAAATTGTTATCCTATGAGGCTGAGATGAAATTTACAAGTCTGCAAGTATACTGAAATAAATAAATCTAGTTATTGTCAAAGTGTCGAATGTTTTTTATGATATATATTTTCTCATTGTTTCTTAAAAAACACTTTTGAGTAAGTTTTGCATGGGGAAACTTATAACTCCACTATATCGAACAAAATAGAATTTTTAGCTTGACAATACATCAATTTATTGCAATTAAAAAAAGCAAAGTTCCAAAGAGTCTGAAAAAATTTTCACAAGACTAAAAAAAAATAAGTCGGCGAATTTCCAGAATGATTTAAATTTGGTTTTTGGTATAATATTTAAGGTGTCACGAACCTATTTTTGCTCACTGTATACTAGAGATCATTTTTTATTTGATTATGTTTTGAAAAGTGCCTTTCATCTAGTTTACCCTCACTTGTTTATAGACTTTTTCAAATTACAGTATTTGCTATGTTGCCGGAATTGAAACGAAAAATGAGTTGAAGTTAAGAAAAATCGTTCTGTATGGGATTGAAATGTATTTTTGTTTAAGTGTAATCAGCAAAATGGATTATAAAACCCGGGGTGAGAAAAAAATTTTGTTTATTTGCACCTAATCTTTAGGAGAACTTTTAAAAAATATAATGTTGATGGAAAGAGCAACCATTATTTACTGATAACCTATTTTTCACCTATAATAAATCCATTAATATTGGTAGCAAGGTAGTTGGTTGTAGAGCAAGTTTTGATCATTCAGTCAAACAACCTGATAGCAACAAAACAAAATTTGACTTTACTACAATGCAACAATACTGTTGTGTTCAAAAATTTGATAGAAAAATAAGTAAATTGGAAGCTGGAGCCTTGAGATCTTAATGTCTCCAGAATATTTCTTAAATCAATCGCAGCGTGAGTTGTTTGCTCAGATTTTCCAACAAATGACTCCAAACAAAACCAATTTTGGAGTTATATTATCGAAAATCTTCAAAAATTTAACACTGACACAAATAAAGTAGAAGCAAAAAATTAGATGTAAAAATTAGATCTATTTCAAATATTATCTCTGTTGTTATGAATTCCCTAAACAAATCACAGCAGAAAGCAACGCACGGAGCATCTCAAAATCGGTAGAATCCTGACACAAAATTTCTTCGACAAAATTATGTGTGTTAAAAGTGAGCTATAAAAATGAACCATCAAGTGAAAACATTGGATTAAAATGAAAAACTTAATTCTCTTCATATGATAATTAAAAACGAAATGCAAAAAAAAAAATTAGCAATGCAGCTATTGGAAAAGAATAATGGACTTTTTTTCTAAACCCGTGCAATAACAAAATTTGAAGACCATTAAAATTTTATTAGAATCAATTTGAATTTTCTAAAATTAGTACCTGAATTATTGGGAAGTAATGAGAAAAAACTTTTCCCATACTTTTGAGCTACGATGCTTCACGTATCTTTTAAAGCAATTTGAAAGAAGTTAAAAACATCAAGCTACAAACATCAATCTCCCCCGATAAAAACAGTCAATAATTTTTAATTATGTAAGCGTATCGGAAACTGATCATGATGTTTGTGAACATTATATGAATATCAAGTTTTTCAAATATTTGGATGTACTGCTTCTTCATCAGCGTAACTTTCTAGGTGGTTTTTGATTTTCCCCAAATTGATTTTCGTGCAAAAAATTTTCCCCAAATTAATGTTGCTAACACCATTGCACTGTAAAAAATATATGGCATTTTACATGGTACTTAAAACTTTCGTCTATTTAAGTGGCTAACAATTGGAAAAAAATTACGGCTTCCTTTCAACTATCTGACGTGCTATTTCGATAGTCGTGAGCTCAATACCGCTAATCAATCTGGTTTCTGAGAGAACAGAAGTGCTATCAAAGAAATTAGGCCATTAATAAGGTCCATAACAGTGAATGTTGAGAACATATTTGAAAAATTTTCACCTTCTTAGATTTTTAAAAAGAACCATCCGATGGATGCTCTAGACAGAGGACAAAGGAAGTTTTAATAATTACAATAATAATTATGGTTCCGGCGTAATCGCAGCGGAACAGCATTAGGCCACCAGTAGCCTGTTCTCAGCTGTCCTTTTTCTAATTATTCCCCACATTTCAGACTGATCTTTTAATGAGCAGCATTGCTCTTTTTGGTGACTATAGCCACTTTTTTTGCGTCTGAAACTTTCGCGTGGTACCACTTTAGCTTCTGTATTGAAGTGAAGTTAACTACACAAAGAGTTGAAAACCCAAATTTAATTAATGATACTTCAGTGGTTGTTTGTCAGTTTTTTTCGCAAAAAAAACTTTCAGTAGTTCTACACGTGGTCAGTATCTTGTCCTATTTTTGAAATTATTTACAAAACTCCAATGTGAGAAACTCCGAAACAGAGATAGCAATTTTTACCGCCATAAAAACATTGCCTCTTGTAGCAACAAATATTTGAAAAAAAAACATCAGAAAAAAATTAGCAAAACAGAAGAATGACTTACAAATAATAAGCAAACAAACAACAGAGAGGACGCAAAATATAACAAATACCAACAATTCTCAGAAAGTTATCGGTTCTGAGTATCGATGACCCTTCTCCGATGTCTTCCAGTGCCCCCTGCAGAGCACCCTGCAAACGAAATTGATCAGTAGGGCAAAGGCAAGCGTAGATTGTGGATTGCGCACCAAGACACTTGCAGAGGTCAAACCTACAGTTCTACCATGCAAACTTTACTCTATGCGCAGCTCCCTCTGTATTTAACTTAGTAGACTCCTCGTCCACTACTGCCCTATTGCCTCTGGTCCCGCAACCCGTCTCTATATTGGACCGTACACTCTAGACAGGATTTTAATAACACTCCGTTCAGCGCCAACATGTTTCCTCATATTTGGTCAAGCGATGACCTTCAAGCTGCAACATATTGTACACATCGTATCTCATCGCCTCTCGATTAATTGACGCGTAAGGCCTATTCTCGTGGCCAGCAGTTCTGTTGTACTCTCAACCAATAAGTTTTTGGCACTCAACCAATTGAAAAAAATCTTCAGCGAATAAGAACCATGTTTTTTGTCAACATTTCAGAATTATTAGGACATATATTTCAAATTAGGACAACAAACTGTATGGATCAAAAATTTGGGGCGACCTTAAATAAACTACCTATTGACTTCACTAAGTAAAACTGTTGACTGAAAAAAATGTAGTGACTCAGAAGGCGGCCTGCTATTAAATGCAGCTATTAAGTACAGAATATTCGCTTATTGAAACAAAAATTGGAATTGATCTCATCAACTTTGGAAACAATACCACAAACCCAAAATTGTTTCCTTTAGTGACACTTGGCTGAATCAGGAAGTTAAACCTGATTTATAAAATTTATAGGTCTCAAATCAACTTATAGGTTTCATTTCAACTGACCGAAAACAATTTGATAGCGGCAATAAGGTGCAAAAAAGAGGGACTGAATAAATTGTTTTATATTTTCCGGGATTTGTGTAAAGGTGATAATTAACATCTCCTAAGATTATTCTAGTAGCGCTTTTTTAATCAAAAATAGAAATTGACCGGGTTTATTTCTACGGTTATGAGGCCATAAATCATGAGTCATTAGTTGGGATTTTGCATAATGATCAGTGGAATGAGACTCATCAATTGTTTGCTCAAGAGACAGGACTCCCAGGACAAAACATCTGCTCTCTCAGTAGGTTGTTAATTTGGTTGACTCTGTCCTTTGACTGTAAATTCAGCCTTTTGAAAAACCTTTCATTAATTCTATCTCCTTTTAACCAATCTAGATTTTTTTATTCTCACGTTAAAAATACAACATCTTGTTGTGGCCAAGGTCGCAATTCTCGAATAAAAATACTCCGTTTTGTCAACTTTTTCCATGCGTCGTTTCCATGCGTTATATATTGTCTGAGATAGATTCAATTTGACCAAAATGAATAGAAATCATTAGTGGTGATTATTGTCAGAAATGCCCCTGACAATAGTAATTGCGAATTAAGAAGACAATTAGCAGAGCAGTTAACATGAACAGTTAACTCTTTGAATTGGGTATGATGTAATTACAAATAAAAGTACTCTCTCGACCGCGCAGCGGCGACAACAACTTATAAGAAAAACGATAGAAAAAAAAACAGACTACAGCAATATATCAAAAGTCTCTACCGTGATCAGACGAGCACTTCTGAGATAAATTTTTGCAACCCTATTGTTTTGCGCACAATGACGTGATGTAAATCCACAGAATTTCCAGGTCGGCAAGCAGTAAACTTTTCTAATCCAACAGTTAAAAAAACCGAGGAAAAGCGCGAAATTCACTGATAACCACCAGAAGCAAACCATGATTCACTACAATATCCAAATGCCATTGAATTTTTTCCCGGATTTCGAGAGCAAAATTATATATAAACAATCCGTTGAGGAACCCTGAAGTACAAAAAAGCAACAGAATCAACAACACTAGTAAAACATCAGGACAAGTGCCACCTTCTGACAATGTACTTAGCGTGATATCTACTTCAAAAAAGATCAAATAACTCATTTAACTTCCTCTGTTGCGTTTGCACGGCATTTGTAATAAAAATAATAAACCGTCAATGGTTGAAGGTTTTCAGTTGGAAAAGGAAATCTCGCGGATGTATTCAATGTTGCCGAAAAAAAGTTCCAATCAACTTACAAAATAAAGTTAAAGCAGAGATTACCACCTTAATAAAAAAATACATGTATTAAAACAAGATAGTCGCCGAGAGAAAAAATTTCTCAACCAATGGATTTTCTAACAGATAAAAATGACAAGTTTGTAAAAGTAACCTTAGATATAGACGATGTTTAGAAAAATATTGTCTCTATTCTTATATTACAAAAACATCAAATGGCTAAAACTGAGAATTTAACTGACAAAATCGAGCAAGGAACAAGGAAGGAAACACAATTAAGGGAACACCATGTTTTGCAACAATGGATTTAAATTGCAGTTGCATCCATCTAATTCTATACCCGGAAAGGGCACGCCGTGGCAAATTAATCATAATCAATGGTAAATTGACAGGAGTATACCAATTTAATACACGTTTCAAGTGTTCAATCTGCGTGCTGGCAGATTTTTAAAAAGCAAAGACTTACCCTCTAATTGACTCAAAACATACACTGTTTCTTAGAAGAAATAAATATTGTTATAAGACGCACAAAAATATATAATTTATAGTTTTTAAGCAGTTCCCGTACAAAATCAGACAAATAGAATCTTAGAATAATTCTGGCACAATTAACTTTCCAAAACTGAAGAATACTAATTAGGCTACAAAATTTGACAAACAATCATATCTTCACTACAATGTAAAATTACAACAATCCTCTGTCTGATATTACCCACAAAAATAAAACAATTGAAATCATTTCTCGGATCACTTCACCACTTTGCAAAATTCATTTAAAATATTTTGCAACTATGTCAACTTTTAAGACCTCTACGTTAAATGTCCTTATGAAGTCTTTCTTTAAATTGGGTCCCAAGTAATTACAAAAAAAATGGGCAATAAGTTTTTACTCTGGTTACATGATCACGAGTGTTGAAATGGGCTTTTTTCAACCGTGAAAACTAACAGTATAATGCATGCCTCAGACGTAGTTTGCATTTTTTTTTTGGTTTTTGGCCACGCAATTAGTTTTTTCCGCTTGGAGATTTGTCTGGTATTTAATGTTTTGTTAAAGAAATTAATTGACCGATCACTGCTAGAAAAGCAATTATGTTCAAAGGTTAAAACAAATGATTCAGAAATTATTACAGTTACGCCAGAACCTCAGACCTGCTCATAAGCTTAAGTTATACCAAGTCACCTCTAAGAGAAAAACATATCTTCAATGTGCTTCATTATTTAATCTTAACATAACTGACACGTGCTGATATTGCGTTTTATGTAAAGTAAATCAAAATAATTTTTGAATTACGCCCTATTGTTTTTGTTCAACCTCATGAGCTTACACGTTATATATTTGTTTATTTGGAGTTTCAAAGTCATTTTGTCGCACAACACTCAAAGCTGATAGTCAGTCCTGTTGTTAAAATTTCAAATCATTTAAAGAATAAAATCAGTTGAAAAACGCTTGGTTTCGTTATAATTGCTCTATTTATTACAGTACGCAAAAAATAATTCCGTAAGGAACGATTTCAATTGCAACTGACAAACGCATTGATTCTGACTATAGTGTTCTAATTGTCTACAGTTTGGCTATAGATCTCAATTATTTACAGTTCTAGTTTTCAAAACCTGACATTATATCGCGTTTTCACATTTTTTGGCATAAAATGTTATTGAAAATATTAATTTGTGAACAACAAAGAAGTTAAGGTTAAGTTTTACCAGAAAAATTGCTGTCATTTTAAAGATGGATGTTACTAAGCCAAATTAGGAAAAAATAATGGTGAAAATTTTAAAAAAATCAACTAATTTTAGCTGTTGTGACATTGCATCCAAAATATATCGTTTCTTCAAAATATGACCGAGGTTTGTTTTACCGAAAACGAATATATTTCAGGTATAACGAAAAAAGCAGTAAATATATATAACAAATTGGTATTGGTCAAAATTTCAGATGCTGTATTTTTGATTAATGGAATTCTTTTTCCAGTTTTTCTTCTCTAGATGTGCTGAATTTATATCAAATTAACTTACCTATTCGGTTTTTCAATACTGTTTCATAATTATTATAAGCTAAAAATCCAACTTATTGATTTTGATTATTATTTTTGGTCATGCAAACACTGCAAAAAAACGGTCGCGGTTAAACATATTCGAAAAAAAACAAAAGAAGGGTGAGATCCCAGACCGAAGTGACCTGAGTCCCAGATCCCAGACCGAACATATGATCCGACACCGCTCATCCACGTTCTTGACTTAAATGTCTACCAAAGGGAAGAGATTTGCCACAATCGGCCCTATAATCTGTCACATTATAGGGCCGAGGAAGTTTGCTGTTAATACGACTACTAGAAAAAACCACAATCAAAAGCAAATTACAAATATTAATTACGACCATAAACTCGACGTCTAGATTTGAAAAAAAAACGATAACAAAATCATATACTAACCCCTATACTAAACAAATAAAGCTAGACATCATCAGAGAAGATGTGGGACTTGTCTGAAAGTGCTGGATAACAGCCATAAAAAAGACAGCGAAATTTGGGCAAAGTTCAAACAACCGTTTTATTTTTGAAAACAATTTATTTAAAAAAGATTAAAACAAATATATACAGAATGAAATTACTAAAAGGCTCATTCATATCTTCATTGGAAGCAGTTGAGACTATTCGTTATCAAGTGTATGTCATACGACTTCAAGAAGAGGTCAAACACCAATGGGACCTACAATAAATGTTACAATTTCAATTGTAACATCAAAATCCTTCAAAGTATACAATTTTTTTTAAATATCACAGACGTTTTATAAAAACTCGTGCTAACAAAGCCAGGGAGCCAAAGTTCAAAACTAACACCGTTATAAAGGTTGAACAATATTTTACCAGAAAGATTTTGTGAAGTGTCTTTACAGACAATAGGCTACAAATCGGTCAAAAATATATAATGGTGAAGCTCAAAAGCACAAAGATGTTTTCAAAACCAAATATTTTCAAAAGTCATAGAAGACGCAAGATTTCAACCAAATGAAATGATGAATTTACTCGCAAGATCTTAAGAAACGAATTGCTCATGTTACTAATGAAGCAACGTAACAAGACCTCATAACAACAAGAAATACAGGCGGACGCTTAAACTTCACAAACATACTTTTGATACCCTGTCGTTGACTGAAAGCATTAAATTTTTAAGCAGTTATAGGCAATAATTTTAGGTCTTTCATTTCTTCTCGTTTGAATATCATGGGTTTTTCCTTATAAAAGAAGTATGTAGAAATTACAGCAAAAAAAGAACCCAAAAACTGCACAATATCGAAGACACAAAAGTTCTTTTGAAAACAATTTGTCGAAGCCATCAATCAAAATAAATAACCAACAGAGAGTAAAGTATCTGAAGTAACAAAGCTAGTTGAGATATCTTTTAAATGTAGCTGAAAAATTATAGAAAAAAAAATTGAGAGCAAAAGGAGACAGTTGAAGTAATCTTAATTTGAATTTCATTTGAAAATTATTACGACAAATACCTATGAATTGAAATCTTTGAAAAATTTCAACTACTACACACGGATGAAAAACAATTGAGAACTGTAATTATCAGATAATTTTTTACGACAACAAATAAATGCAGAGAGAAGCAAAGATCAAAATTCTGACTAAACTTTGCTGGAGAACTGTGTCTCAGTCCATAAACGCTTACACTATTCAAAAAAAAACATTGAACACGTTCACTTGCGCATGTCTTCAACGGTATTTTGTTTGTCAACTTTACAATGTTTTTATTCGATTTGTCAATATTGTGATAATTTGGCAAGGAATCTGAAAAATTTGCGATTATGCTCAAAAAGCGTACATATTTAAAAAAAAACTCCTGGCATTAAAACCAAGAAACCATTGATTATCCATGAAACTGTTATGGACAATAATTTTTAACTTACATGAATTCAGATTTTTATGCCATCACAGAGACTGGCTGCAAGTTGAGAGAAGTAAGATATAATAATGGCTATGTTCAAAAATTCATCGTCAATTTCTTCAAACGAACATTTTCAAAATCTTAAGGGACATTAGATAACAACTGAAAGCAAGGGATAGATTCCACTGTGTCCTAAAGAGGTCAATTTGATCTTTCTTTGTTTACACTAAGTCATCGGACTAGAGAAAGTAAAACAAATGAAAGCAAACATAGGAATTCAAAAAATTTTAAAAAAAAACACTTTGTCAAAGCTATAGAAACCACGAGTTGTCTCTAAAACAATAGTAAATATTTGTTGAATCTCATTGCTTCATAAAGTTTATCTGTCGATAATGGAGCCCAGATTTGAAAGTCTCATCATTGATTAACATAAAAAATTTTTTAATGCGGAAATGTGTTAAAAAACAAGGCCGCAGCGAAAATCTTAAAAAAATTTATTGAAAGGATCCACGGTGAGATCAAGATCAGCGCCTATCTTCCAGCCAGATATATAAAACACCTAATTGCTCCCAATTGTTGCGAAATATATCAACTTTCAAACTGAATATTTCAATATATCAAAAAAATAATGCAATTTGTAGAATTATCGATTAAAAAAGCTTTGCAAAAAAAAAACTGGCAAAACAATAATTCCAGAGGACTCTTAAAGCAATCAAGAGTACAACTAGCTGTCATTTTGAGTTTTTGATTATAATGTCTACAGTTTTTAGGTGTCTCCTAATAGCAAAATTAAATAGAGTTTGCTAAAAAAATCATATTTGGTGCCATTTTTGACGAAGAACGTCCAAGTTTTGAAAAATTTAGTAAAAGTTCTAGCCAAAAAACTCAGATCGAACCACTCAGCAACCCTCCTCTATCATTAATCGTGAAACCAATAACATGGCGGTTAACATTTTTTTCAAATTTTATCAAAATTGCTGAAAATTTGGTCAAAAAAACGGAAAATGTGAATGAAAATAACGGAAAATTGTCTTCTATTCACAAATGTTTAAACCCCGATACTTCCCGATAAAAATCAAAAGTCAAAAAATCTTTTTAATTCCATATTGAACGCTGGACGGGCTTTCTAATGATACCACTCACAACCCTTTACCTAATCCGAAGTAATTGCTCCAGTGATCTGACTTCTCTCAGATCTTTATTCAGACCAAACGCAAACTCTCACACGATTGTCCCTGCTGAAGTTAGAGTGTTTATCGTAGTACGAAATTAATCTTTCTCACTTTGCCTTAAAAAGATCCGAACTTAAGTACAAAATATTTTAAAAATAGCCCGAACTAAAATCAAACTGAATGAAATCTGATATTAATAAGATGGGTCGTGCGAGTCTGCGCGTTCTCACACACGTCTAGATTTTAAAAAAAAACGATAACAAAATCATATACTAACCCCTATTCTAAACAAATAAAGCTAGACATCATCAGAGAAGATGTGGGACTTGTCTGAAAGTGCTGGATAACAGCCATAAAAAAGACAGCGAAATTTGGGCAAAGTTCAAACAACCGTTTTATTTTTGAAAACAATTTATTTAAAAAATATTAAAACAAATATATACAGAATGAAATTACTAAAAGGTTCATTCATATCTTCATTGGAAGCAGTTGAGACTATTCGTTATCAAGTGTATGTCATACGACTTTAAGAAGAGGTCAAACACCAATGGGACCTACAATAAATGTTACAATTTCAATTGTAACATCAAAATCCTTCAAAGTATACAATTTTTTTAAATATCACAGACGTTTTATAAAAACTCGTGCTAACAAAGCCAGGGAGCCAAAGTTCAAAACTAACACCGTTATAAAGGTTGAACAATATTTTACCAGAAAGATTTTGTGAAGTGTCTTTACAGACAATAGGCTACAAATCGGTCAAAAATATATAATGGTGAAGCTCAAAAGCACAAAGATGTTTTCAAAACCAAATATTTTCAAAAGTCATAGAAGACGCAAGATTTCAACCAAATGAAATGATGAATTTACTCGCAAGATCTTAAGAAACGAATTGCTCATGTTACTAATGAAGCAACGTAACAAGACCTCATAACAACAAGAAATACAGGCGGACGCTTAAACTTCACAAACATACTTTTGATACCCTGTCGTTGACTGAAAGCATTAAATTTTTAAGCAGTTATAGGCAATAATTTTAGGTCTTTCATTTCTTCTCGTTTGAATATCATGGGTTTTTCCTTATAAAAGAAGTATGTAGAAATTACAGCAAAAAAAGAACCCAAAAACTGCACAATATCGAAGACACAAAAGTTCTTTTGAAAACAATTTGTCGAAGCCATCAATCAAAATAAATAACCAACAGAGAGTAAAGTATCTGAAGTAACAAAGCTAGTTGAGATATCTTTTAAATGTAGCTGAAAAATTATAGTAAAAATTGAGAGCAAAAGGAGACAGTTGAAGTAATCTTAATTTGAATTTCATTTGAAAATTATTACGACAAATACCTATGAATTGAAATCTTTGAAAAATTTCAACTACTACACACGGATGAAAAACAATTGAGAACTTTAATTATCAGATAATTTTTTACGACAACAAATAAATGCAGAGAGAAGCAAAGATCAAAATTCTGACTAAACTTTGCTGGAGAACTGTGTCTCAGTCCATAAACGCTTACACTATTCAAAACAAAAACATTGAACACGTTCACTTGCGCATGTCTTCAACGGTATTTTGTTTGTCAACTTTACAATATTTTTATTCGATTTGTCAATATTGTGATAATTTGGCAAGGAATCTGAAAAATTTGCGATTATGCTCAAAAAGCGTACATATTTAAAAAAAAACTCCTGGCATTAAAACCAAGAAACCATTGATTATCCATGAAACTGTTATGAACAATAATTTTTAACTTACATTAATTCAGATTTTTATGCCATCACAGAGACTGGCTGCAAGTTGAGAGAAGTAAGATATAATAATGGCTATGTTCAAAAATTCATCGTCAATTTCTTCAAACGAACATTTTCAAAATCTTAAGGGACATTAGATAACAACTGAAAGCAAGGGATAGATTCCACTGTATGTCCTAAAGAGGTCAATTTGATCTTTCATTGTTTACACTAAGTCATCGGACTAGAGAAAGTAAAACAAATGAAAGCAAACATAGGAATTCAAAAAATTTAAAAAAAAACACTTTGTCAAAGCTATAGAAACCACGAGTTGTCTCTAAAACAATAGTAAATGTTTGTTGTATCTCATTGCTTCATAAAGTTTATCTGTCGATAATGGAGCCCAGATTTGAAAGTCTCATCAGTGATTAACATGAAAAATTTTTTAATGCGGAAATGTTTTAAAAAACAAGGCCGCAGCGAAAATCTTAAAAAAATTTATTGAAAGGATCCACGGTGAGATCAAGATCAGCGCCTATCTTCCAGCCAGATATATAAAACACCTAATTGCTCCCAATTGTTGCGAAATATATCAACTTTCAAACTGAATATTTCAATATATCAAAAAAATAATGCATTTTGTATAATTATCGATTAAAAAAGCTTTGCAAAAAAAAACTGGCAAAACAATAATTCAAGAGGACTCTTAAAGCAATCAAGAGTACAACTAGCTGTCTTTTTGAGTTTTTGATTATAATGTCTACAGTTTTTAGGTGTCTCCTAATAGCAAAATTAAATAGAGTTTGCTAAAAAATCATATTTGGTGCCATTTTTGACGAAGAACGTCCAAGTTTTGAAAAATTTAGTAAAAGTTCTAGCCAAAAAATTCAGATCGAACCACTCAGCAACCCTCCTCTATCAGTAATGGTGAAACCAATAACATGGCGGTTAACATTTTTTTTCAAATTTTATCAAAATTGCTGAAAATTTGGTCAAAAAAACGGAAAATGTGAATGAAAACAACGGAAAATTGTCTTCTATTCACAAATGTTTAAACCCCGATACTTCCCGATAAAAAGCAAAAGTCAAAAAATCTTTTTAATTCCATATTGAACGCTGGACGGGCTTTCTAATGATACCACTCACAACCCTTTACCTAATCCGAAGTAATTGCTCCAGTGATCTGACTTCTCTCAGATCTTTATTCAGACCAAACGCAAACTCTCACACGATTGTCCCTGCTGAAGTTAGAGTGTTTATCGTAGTACGAAATTAATCTTTCTCACTTTGCCTTAAAAAGATCCGAACTTAAGTACAAAATATTTTAAAAATAGCCCGAACTAAAATCAAACTGAATGAATTCTGATATTAATAAGATGGGTCGTGCGAGTCTGCGCGTTCTCACACAATCGAATCACTCATTAAAACTCATGCGGTTTTGCGCCTGTTTTCTTCCCAAATTTGCCGATCAGTTTTTTAGGGTCCATAGAATCAAACAAAGTATTGAACCCCTGCTCATTAGGTGAGACATCAAAAACCCATTTAGAAACTAAAACAAGGAAAAACTGAATTATTGCTTTTGTATTTCAGATGACGCTGTTGCAAAAAGTGTTGCTTCAAGTGCTTCTGGTGGCGACTTTTGCCATGTTGCTACAGGCTAACGTTATGAAGAGGCAACATGTTCCAGCTCTGCCACCTGTATTCAATCCTGAAACGGGAGAGTGGGAAGAGCCTGAATGTTACAATAATCTAGAATGTGAGACAGGCGAATATTGCAACGTTAAGTACAAATGCAAACGCAAACCGCGTCGACTACAGTCGTCCAGATTGTAAAAGGACATATTCTTTCGGAACTTTGAATTGTTTCTGTTTAACTCTTATTTGGGAATTAAATTGACCGCTGACCTTTAGCCATAAATACCTATACTCACAGATGTCGGATCTTTTCTGTTTCTCGCCCCCCCCCCCAATGTTTTTGTTTCCCACTTACAAAATATGTGTTGCTATAGAGCAAGTTATTATTTAAAAACATAGCACGTGCTTCTGTACCCGGGTCGAGATTTTTCGGTGAATTTTTGGAAGAAATGCGGTTAATGCGGTGAATTTTTGTAAGAAATGCGGTGACTGCGGTGAATGCGGTGACAATAAATATTTCACCGCATTTCACCGCATTTCATACAAAAATTCACCGCCAAATTCACCGCATTTCTTACAAAAAATGACCGCATTTGCTTCCCAACGTTTACTCAATCTGATTTAAATTCACAAGAAATAAAAAGTATGTCAGTCACAGTTGGCGAAGTCGAGGAGGTCCGAGGTTCGAACGCGGGTAGGGACGATTGTTTTTTTTGTAAGAATACTGAGAACGCGTTGAAAACAAATAATTCACCGCGATTGACCGCATTCACCGCAAAAAGATGTAAAAAATACGCGGTGAAAATTATTTTTGTTCACCGCAATTCACCCCATTTCTTACGAAAATTTACCGCCAAACCTCGACCAGGGTAGGCGTAAAATTAATGTGACTATTGTAATCTAGGCGGCGGGGAGGCTATACATCATATGATCATTAAGGGGGGGGGGGGTGAGGGTGAGGGCAGAATTAGATCTCTAAATATGTCTCATGGTTCCTTAAAGAGTTTAAGAATTTCCTAACAATTGTAAATAACTGAAGCTAGTTAAATAATGTGATGTCGCTGTAAAATTCTATATGTGTTGTCTTGCCAGTTTTGTAAATACGGCTGTTCTCTGTTGCTTTTCAGAAATAATTCAGATAGTAAGCCATTCTTTTTCTGAATTAGCACGCAATCGGTACTCTATCTTTTTGTTCATAAGCCTGAAAGCCGCCTGGACACTCTCCTCAATCGTGATATCAGTCAAAGTACCCCCCCCCCCCCGCCCATACGTTACGCACCCTGGTTAAAGAGCACGTGTCATTGCATGGTAAATTATCATGTGAAAATATAGAACGAGTGCTTTTTTGGTGCAAAAATTATTCACCCACTTAGCTTGGGGGGATAAAAATTTCAAATAAAGATTCCCAACGTACACGTCTCAAAACCCAATAGAAAGAAAACGTTTCGGATTAATTCCCTCTTTCAGACCAGTAAAGTTCTGTCAAAATAGTTCTTTCAGCAGGCCCTTTATGATAAAGAATGATGGGAATGAGTGATGCCCTTTATGAGTGAATGATGGAAATTTTTTGCCAAAGAAGTAAATGGGTCTTCTAGAATCCCCGTTTGACCAATTTTTCATTATAGAAAAAGTCTCCATTCACTGAGAAGATCACAAAAGCTAACTCCAAAAATCTGTTTTTTATTGGATCATATTTGGAAACCTTTACAGTATGCGGGGAGAACTTTTTTTAATTGACAAAAAAAAACATTTTGTGGTCCTTTGTGACACTTGTATGCTTGATAATTGAATTATTATTCATAGCAGTTTTAGGGTATAAATTGAAGGCAAAAAAGTTTCAATTTCTTTTCTTTTTTACGGAACTGTCACAAACATTGCGAAAATTTTTCCGATTCTAATTAAAAACAAAGAGGCAAATATTCTTCTTTTTTTTTTGCTATCAATTTTTTTTCAGCTTATTGAGTTTGCTATCTTTCTCATTTATTGAGTTCCTTCGTTGAACGTTTTGCTCATTTTCAGTCTCTCTCAATGGTGCGAATGGCATAAATGAATATAGCTGTTAAACCGTTTAAATTTCCTTATTGAAAAGTTCAAATGATCAAGTGAGCTCTGAACAGATATCAGACCTATATAAGTGTTAATATTCGTAAACAGATGTCTAAATTTTGCATTGGCATTCATTTGCTAGTGGAATTCACAAACAACTTTTATACATGCATTCTTAATTGCCACTTGTGAATAACGGTAGTCTAAAATTTTTGCGTTGGATTTTGAAACATATAAGCGAGAAACCATGAGCAGAGTTCACAACAATGAAAACTCGCGTTTTTTAAGATTGCGTGTGAATTCTACTTACGAAAGATAGCAAGTATTTTTCACAATTTCGTAAGCGTTGTTCAGCGCCCCCCTTGAGGGTCAAATATCGCGAAATTTTGTTCGTCCGAAAATTTTTTGAATTTCCAAAAAAAAACAGTGAATACTGCTGAAGAAACGTGGCTAACTGCTGCATATCACTGTTACCTCTAAAACGCAATTGAGTGCCATTTTCTTTCCTATAAATGTGCTCAAAGTACGTAAAAAATTGGAAAGAAACGGACGCTAGTATGTCAATTATAGCAAACCCTTTGTCAAGTGAACTCAGAAACAATCATAACAAATTATCTTACGATTTGAGAGCATATGGCGCCTAGAAGTTGTGATAGCAAGCCAGAGAAGATCTGAAAAAAACAAAGTCATTCATACAACAGATAATCAAATAAGGCAATTTTAGAACAACTAACAAAAAAAAACGTAAAAGGGAGAGAACATCATAAATTCATTAAATTAAAATTTCAAGAGTGAAACAAAACCAGCGTTAAGATCGTACAAATAAAACCTTAAAACTTAAAATTATTTTAAACCAAAAAATTTAAACTGATCCTAAACAAGGTGGCAGTAGCAACAAACAGTCACTCTCTTCACCGATCGATTCTTTTGTGTTACCAAATTGACTCGGATATTTTTGGTGATAGTCCCGTTTTGCACAAACTTTAACATCAGAAGAAATTATTAGTACAACTAAAAAAATAGTCAAAAGTGGCGATCATCAAGGATTTCAAACAACATTTCTTAAGAAAGTGCGCACAGACACACGCTGGGATAAATCTTTCGGGAAAAAAATCTAAACTTGACGGTAGAGATGTTTTTCAGTGCTTAAGAATGTTATCTGTCCTCTCCGAGATACCTTTGATATGTAAATAATTTTAATTGATATATATTTTGATTTATTTAATATATTATGTAATTTATTAAATTGTTGATAATTATTATGATAAAGGAGAAATTTATTCTTTCTTTCTTTTTTCTTAATTCCTATAAAACCTCATAACTAATTATCTTACCATGTACAAACAGCCCTGATAGTCCCAAAAAATTGACGAAATAACAAAAAATCAGAATTTTACATCATATAGGACTTCCTGGATTGTCCGAGTTCGGATTTAGGAAAAACGTTGGACAGTTTCCACTCTTGTGCTTACAAAAAAATATGAAAAAGCAAACTAACACAAAAATCTACATTTAGACTGGGCGAAATTGACTTAGTACTTTGAGTTTGAATATGTGGTTGTTTATGGTTTGCATGATCCATTTTAAACGCTGAGCCAAAATCATCGCCAAGTTTCAATGTTTTTTACAGTTTTTGTTCTCCTACATGAAGGTGATGAAACATCTTGTACAATCGTTTAATCGTGGGCTCTTAAATTGCAATGCATGGCTCGTTTTTTTAATATTCCAGAGAAGTTTCACTACTTCTCCGACCGGTTGTTTGGTTGACAAAATACCCAATGATCGGGTATGATGATGCGGATTGTTAATAAACCGTCCACTGTGATAATTCAAAGTTCTCTTGTTGATAGAAAACCTATTTTTGTCTTGGTTTTTGTTGCTGAAAACGTTAAGACTGCCATAATCAGTGATCTGGAATAGAAAAGAGACACTTTTTCGATATGATTGAAAGCAAAATTTTTCAACCACGTAATGCCAATTTTATTTTGTGTTTTGCTTCATATTTTTACCATTAGTTTTAACAATTCATATTTCGTTAGGAGGCTCGGGCGTTTAATTTTCTCTCTAACTGTGCTGATACTCCAAGAATTGTCTCCTTTTTCAGACTTATTATGCTGTATAGAGTAAAATTTTTCCTTTGAAATTCATCGGTCTCACAGTTTTATTAGGCTTGATACAGAAAATTTTGTTTAAAAGAAATGTGGCTCTTATAGATTGGAAAATATTGTATCAACAAAGAAACCGCAATGAATTGTTTGGAGAGTAGAGTTTAGTAGAACTTTATTGACAACACTCGAGAAACCGGCACCAACAAAGATGGAATTGGCGCAAATAACAAAAAGACTTTTAGACAAAAAAGGGTAACAAAAGAAAATTGAAACCTTAGAAGAGAAATGGAATTCGATAAAAAAAATGAAATGAAAATAAGCAGCTCAAAAATTACCGAAACCGAACAGGCCCGGGATACATCAATGCTTGGGCATTGAAAACTGAAAATTTCGTTATTGCAAAAAACCGTCGGATTACATTTAACGAGTCTATTCAAGAGAACAAGTGTTTTCCCAAAAATTCTAAGGGTTTCACACATCACATCAGTCACATAAAAGAGATCGTTTTTATAAATTTTTACCGTCCTGTTTCCGCGATACCAGGTTTTGCGAAAGTGTTTGAAAGACTTTATTTCGATCAGACATTTTAGTATTTTGAAAACTTTGAGCTTTTAATGAGAAAGCATTACGGCTTTCTATCTAAAAGCTGATTCTTCAAATAAAGTTGTGCTTTATTTTATTTTAAAAATTTTAGGAACTAGGGAAGATAACTACGCAATGGTGCTCTGTTCTTGCATTTTGCAAAAATTTTCAACTCATAACCGGATGGAAATTTTTTCTAGAATGCTGTAATCTTCAATCTCTCTCAATAAACAGTTTTGGCTTTCAAATTTTTTCCAACAAATCAAACACAAGCCGTGAATTTAGGTATTGACTTACCAGGGAAAAACCTTTTAATCACGGTGTTCCACGAGAAACCGTGGTAGCACCTCTTCTTTTCTTGTTATACGTTAACCACATTTTCCGGAAAACTGGAAAGTGAAAATGACAATGTTGAAATTGCGGACGACGTTTGTATGACTTAGAAAATTAAGAATCAAAATTGCAAAACTTCTTAGGAGAAGCAGACACATATCTGTCACAGAGCCAACTCTTTTTAAATGCGATAAAACAGTTTTTTTCGTATACAAATCGCACTAATTCAGACCCAGAGTTTTCTTTTAAAGGTGCTTCTCATCTTCTTCGTGCTTGTCGTTGTCTGGGAGTGCAAAATGTTTCAGAATTAAACGTTCAAAACCATTTTAACTCAGGGTTCTGAAAAACCAGCAAGTTCTGAAAAACCAGCAATTTGTTCTGTGTATTCGATAAGAATTCAATTTCGTTTAAAAATAAGAATTGACATTTTCAAGTCAGTTGTTTTCTATCATTGCGCTTTTGACGGACGATTCCTTCAAACTATTTCAGCAAAGTAAGTGAGGAATAAAAATTCGTTAGTTTCGTAAAAACTTTGACCACTCCGCTGATCTTCTCATTAAAGATCTTATCTGGCCGTCCGAATTGAAGACACTGGGAAAATCCGAAAATTTGGAAGTGTCTACTAATCGCCTAAAAGCTGGACAGAGCAGGAGAAAAATACAAAGTATTATAAAAAGAACGAAATGGAAGTGGAGTAACAAATCGTTGATCCTAAAAACCGTTCAAAAAATGAAAAATTGCCCTCTTCAGCATAAGCTTCAAACAGTAAAACTTGTTTTAGGAATCCCTTAACATTGTTTTGCTCAATCAGCTCAAGAAAAAACCCGTAATCAAAAAAACAGGAAATTTAAAATTTTTATTCTGTCTATGAAAACGAAGAGCCTCAATTTTGATATTATCATAATGCTAACAGTTATTACTTTATTTAATTTTTGAAAGCCTGAGGATATTTAACCTGAGGGTTATGATCAGAATAATTTGCATTTTCGCTGTCTTCTAAGAACTCATTGTACCAAGAGCTGCTTTGTACTGTATTAATAGAAACTGTGTAGTTAAGACAATAGTGAACTTTTTTGCAATGAACATTTTTCAAAGCCTGTTTCGGGCAATTTTCAAGTTGCAACTTCGATATTTAAGACATGCAAATTATTGTCAATTTCCAATGCCATAAAACACCATTGAGCAAAATTTTAAATCAATTTACAAATCTATTCAAACTTGACCTAAAGTTTAAACTAGGCCAGTTTAATTGTTTAATTTTGTATTTCAGAATGCGGTGTTTCCAAAAAATTGGACTTTTTAATGACAATTTTTGCCATGCTAACTTCCTGTTTCACATTTTTCTTCTACTATTGACTACCTGTATCACGAGCATTATTATGGCTGCAATTGTGACTTATATTGGAATGATAGAGAAAATGAATAAAGTAGAGTGAACTATAAAATGAACTACATTACCAGTCAGCTCACCTACTATTAATTAATTTTGTGACTACGCGGAATTTGACCTCAAAAAAGTTTTGTATAAGTGCTACAATGCAGTATATTTTAACCGTTTTTTGTCGCCCTATCCGACACTGCTAAACCCCCGTTTTACAAGAATTATGAATTAAGATACATTTAGTGGAAATAAAGACAAAAAGTTTCCCAATTGCTCCATTTTTTTTGGCTGGCTCGTAATGTAATATTTTAACGAACTCAGTATCTTTTTTTTCATATCAACGCAGTTTAATCAATTTTCATTTATTCTTTTGTTGCGGAGTTTAATTATACTTTCTTTTCTTTCGATTTGAAAATATTTTTGTCCAGTCGGCAGTGTTTCAAACAGCCCTTTCGATCAGCTTTCAAGTTTTGTTTATTTACTTATAACTTTTATTCATCAACAATGTCATTAATACTATAATAGTGAGAGCGAATTAATTCAAGCTTGAAAATACAGATGCGTGTCTGGTGTTTAAAATTAATTAAATGACTGAACGAATATTAAAAGAGCACAATAATAACGAGGTCAAACCAAATGGTTTGGAATTTATTACAGTTATAAAAGAACCGCAGACATTTTCATAAGCTTTTTTTCAAGTCAAGTCACCTCTTAGAAAAAAAACTTTTGTTCAACGCAACCCATAACAGGCCATCTCAACAAAACTGTCGTGTGCTGATAAAAATCAAAGTGCTAGCTAATTTTTCTCAGTTACGCCTCGTATTATTTGTTAAGCTTAAACTCTTCTACATCTTTTATTTGACATTAAGCTTTGAAGTCATTTTGTTTATGATATGATGAAGCGGTTCTATTATAATATGTCTGGTCATTTTGCGATTATAATTGAATGATAAATATCTATGCTAAACAATTATAGCAGATATAGTCTGGCTGCTTTGAAAAATTTCTGGTCATTTTGTGATTAAGATTAAATGATGAAAAGAATAAAAGTAATCTACCCTAAAAATCCACAGCAGGATAGGATAGTCTGTCTCTTGTGAAATTTCTTGTCATTTTGTCATCTTGTGATTACGCTTAAATTGAAGTACGACTATTTTTCTATTGAGTAAGTTACAGTCCTTAAACAAAAAATCGGATAAAAATTCTCTCCAGCTGCAACATAAAAACGCAAGTGTAATTTCAAAATTTTTCTAATAATTATACGAACGACTATGAGAAACATTTCAATATCAAAGTGACAGCAGACTTTGGTTAGAAAACATTTAGCACCTAATCCAGATTCTCCCGGACTTGAGTCTGAGAGCATTTCAGCAATGAACCAGCACAGTTCAAGAACAAAAACTTAATTCAGTTCTGAAACATTGCATCTGCAGAATATTGTGAGTTTAGGTTTTCATGTACAGCGGTTCTTCATTATGATATTTTGAAGGCCATATAGTTCGCCGGGGCTAAATTTATCCCGAAATGTCTGAAAGTTACTCATAACCCAACATTAAGTCTGAGTGGAGCAATGTCATACTTTTTTAGCTTCTAACTGGTAATTACTATAGTATTAAATAAACTATTTATACATAAGCTATTTTGTAGGCAATTACCACAAAGTCAATTTAGCTGTTACGACTTGCTAAGCAAATTAAATGTTATAATTAATTATGCAGAAGTCCGAATCGCGTACCAAGCAGACCTTATTGGCGGGAGTTAAGCGGAACATATATTTTTCTTTAAATAAAATTTTCTCCAAAAAATCAACACTAGACAGTGTAAAATGTGACAAGCAAAGAGTACTGGGCATACAGAAAAAAGGAATGTCTTTCAAGTTGAAAGTCGAAGAAATAAAGCCTCAAATTTTTATATCAACGTGAAAAAGAAGAAAATTAAATGTCTGAAGAAGTGCCCTTTTTCGTATTTGTTTCAGTAAAACACTTTTATATCACAAGAAAAAACAACAGTTAATCAAAGTTTTCACTCATAAATTGGCAAATTTTTGTAACTAATAAGCATTCAAGATAAATATTGATATTTTCCTAGCAATAGTTGATAGAATTTATGATTATTTAAGCTGCTATATCAAGTCATTCGACTGAAGGCAGATTTTTTTTCAAAAAAAATGAAAGCAACCATGATCTAATTTTTAGTCAACAATTCCCTCTGATTATGATTTCTGGCATCTTAATTAAAAAAAAAAAATTCTTAATCATTTTTGGAATAAATTTTGCTTAATTTTTTTTTGCATGTACAGTTAATTTCATCAGGTCAGAAGCATTCCTGTTTTAGCCTAGACAGAACACCAACACGACCAACTTGCTAGATCGTCATAGAGTCCTTACAGTTCTAATTGAGTGGCGCCCATCGGCAGTCCAATGAAAGGGAACTGTAACTTGAGAAAAAGATAGAGAAGAAGCAGTTCGCTGACCTAGAGTGAAGTTTTTGCTATTTTGGTAAAAATAAGTTTCTGTAAAATTTCTCTGGAAACTTCAACTAGTTTTTGCTTGTTTTTCTTAAGTTTTTGAAATAAAAACAGGGTAAAATTTTCACAGGAAACTTGATAGCTGTCTAATTCTATTATTTATTCTCTTGGGGCGAGAACTACTGACATTATTCGTTAGTTTTAGCTGCGATAGTTTAATTTTTTTTAAGGCAATTATTTGCTTTTTTGTATTCTTTTATTAGACGACTATCAGGCAGCCTGATTCGAGATTTTTTTGTTTGTTCACTGTTTTCCTACTAAAGTTGAATTTGTTTCCTTTTTACTGAAGACAGCCTGTGTAATTTATATTTTACTACAATTTAGATTTCATTAGTAATTTACTGCTGATGTGAAAAAATATGAATTTTCATTTCTTTTTCGGTAGTTACACATAAACTCTATACCTTTATGTGCTGCTAGGTGTAATTTAGTTTCTAGTATTGGTTTCAGTGATGAGACAGACAAAAGAACTCCAAGAAATTAATTCCAGACCTCTCATAGGGTGTTATATAAAGTTCATCAGTAAATTGAACAAATCATAAAATTTTTTAAATCTTTTTTTGCTGATACTTACTGTTGAGAGATCTATCCAGAAGCGTTGAAGCTTATAAAACCAGATTTTTTTTGTAGCTGAAGTCAATTTTTATTTTGGACTGTAGAACAACGCGCCTCTTTTTTTTGTATATCTCTTTCCGGCTGAGTTTTCACATAACCTTCAATTACGGCAAAGATACCATAATGGAGTGTTGGGCTCTAAATTCGGGTGTAGGGGGTATAATTTCATGGGGTTTGATATAACTGTAAAGATCAAATGAAAATTCACAGTAAGTGATGTTGAAAGAAATGACAAGCTGGTAAATGACACCTGCGTTAGTCAAAAATTAAAATTTAAACTACTTACAATCTTTTCTAATTGCGCTCCCCAGCACGTTATGCATTGATATAATTGTATAACCTGGTATCAGAATATGAGACATTGTATAATATTTAATTAAGTAAAATATGGCGCATCCGTCGGGGTTTAATAAATATGCACTTGCAAACCTGGTGGAGCAGAAACAGATAAAAGATCCCAATATCGAGAAAAATTGATATAATGGCTAAAATATTTTGCAAGAAACTATCAGTCTCTTTTTATTGCTTTTTGAAGAAACCTATTGTTTCGAGTCCATCCCCCCAAGCTTAGTAGATCCAAAAATTATTGTTTGAGATGTGAGAAATGCAAAAAATTAACCTTCTGACCGCCTCACCAATCTCTCAACCTCCCTTTTTGAACGGAAATTGGAATCTAATTGGGATCTGTCCCGTCCCGCCACCCTGCTTAGTGACGCAAGATAACGTAACAAGAATATCATAGGTTTTTCCTTATAAAAGAACTATGTATAAATTACAGCAAAAAAGAACCCAAAAATTGGACAATATCGAAGACACAAAAAGTTCTTTCGAAAACAAATTGTCGAAGCCATCAGTCAAAGTAAATAACCAACAGAGAGTAAGATATCTGAAATAACAAAACTAGTTGAGATATCTTATCAATGTAGCTGAAAAATTATAGTAATCAATGAGAGCAAGAGGAGACATTTGAGGTAATCTTAAATTAAGTTTTCATTTGAAAATTATTACGACAATTAGGTATGAATTGAATTCTTTGAAAAATTTCAACTACACGCCGATGAAAACAATTGAGAGCTGTAATCATCAGATAATTGTTTTACGACAACCAAAAAAATACAAAGAGAAGAAAAGATCAAATTTCTCACTAAACTTTGCTGGAGAACTGTGTCTCAGTCCATAAACGCATACACTATTCAGAAAAAATCATTGAACACGTTCATTTGCGCATGTCTTCAACGATACATTTATTGTCAACTTTAAAATGTTTTTATTTGATTTGTCAATATTGTGATAATTTGAGACAAGAAATCAAAAAAACCTGAAAAATTTGCTATTATGCTCAAAAAGCATACATACTCTTTACAAAAACTCATGGCTTTAAAACCAAGAAACCATTGATTAACCATGAAACCGTTATGCACATTTATTTTTAACTTACATGAATTCAGATTTTTATGCAATCACAGAGACTGGCTGCAAGTTGAGAGAAGTAGGATATAATAATGGCTATGTTCAAAAATTCATCGTCAATTTCTTCAAACGAACATTTTCAAACTCTTAAGGGACATTAGATAACAACTGAAAGCATCGGATAGATACCGTTGTATCTCCTAAGGACATCAATTTGATCGTTCATTGATGACACTAAGTCATCGGACTAGAGAAAGTAAAACAAATGAAAGCAAAAGTAGGAATTCAAAAAGTTTTTTAAAAAACACTTTGTCAAAGCTAAAGAAACCATGAGTTTTCTCTAAAACAATAGTAACTGTTTGTTGGGTCTCATTGTTTCATAAAGTTTATATGTCGATAACGGAGCCCAGATTTGAAAGTCTCATCAGTGATTAAAATAACAAATTTTTTAATGCAGAAATGTTTTTAAAAAACAAGGCCGAAGCGAAAATCTTAAGAAATTGTATTGAAAGGATCCACGGTGAGATCAAGATGAGCCCTTATCTTCCGGCCAGATATACAAAACACCTAATTGCTCCAATTTATTGCGAAATAAGTCAACTTTCAAACTGAATATTTCAATATATCAAAAAAAAATAATGTATTTTGTATAATTAGCGAGTAAAAAAGGTTTGCAAAAAAACTGGCATGAAAATTATTCCAGAAGACTCTTATAGCAATCAAGAATACAATTAGCAGTCCTTTTGAGGTTTTGATTATAGTGTCTACAGTTTTTAGGTGTCTATTAATAGCAAAATTTAAAAAAAGCTGGCTAAAAATCATATTTGGTGCCATTTTTGACGGAGAAAATCCAAGTTTTGAAAAATTTAGTAAAAGTTCTAGCCAAAAAAACTCGAATCGAACCATTCAGCAACCCTCCTCTATCATTAATGGTGAAACCAATAACATGGCGGTTAACATATCTAGAACAGAACTAAAATCAAACTGAATGAAATCTGATACTGTTATGTAATAAGATGGGTCGTGCGAGTCTGCGCGTTCTCACACAGTCGAATCACTCATAAAAACTCATGCGGTTTTGCGTCTGTTCTCTTCCCAAATTTGCGGATCAGTTTTTTAGAGCCCATAGAATCAAACAAAGTATTGAACCCCTGCTCATTAGGTGAGACATCAAAAACCCATTTAGAAACTAAAACAAGGAAAAACTGAATTATTGCTTTTGTATTTCAGATGAGGCTGTTGCAAAAAGTGGTCCTTCAAGTGCTTCTGGTGGCGACTTTTGCCATGTTGCTACGGGCTAACGTTATGAAAAGGGAACATTTTCCAGCTCTGCCACCTGTATTCAATCCTGAAACGGGAGAGTGGGAAGAGCCTGAATGTTACAATAATCTAGAATGTGAGACAGGCGAATATTGCAACGTTAAGTACAAATGCAGACCTATACCGTTTGTTGCCAAAGACATAAAGTTCGTACATATGTATTAATATTGATGACGATGCATTAACTTCTTTGTATATTTCACAATGTAATATAGCAGTTTTATCTCAATAATTAACGTATTATAGCTCAACAAAAATATAGGGCACCAATTATGGTATATTTATGGTGGGTGGGGGTAGCGGGGGGAGGGCCAACAATGGGAATACCCATTGAATACGGGATGAACTGCCTTTGTTAATTGTTGCGAACATCGTTCAACTTTTATCAAAAATTTTTGAAAATTATTGCCAATTAAAACCCAACTTCTAACCTCTTACATGTAACTGCACCAACTTATCCCCTCCGCAAGATGTTGTTGAGTTGTTACATAGCAAATATTTAGCCATATTTCAACCCTAATTAGCGGTGCAATCAGTTTTCCACTGCTATTCATCAGGGAAAAAGACTGCATGAATGTAATTTAAAAAAAAAGAATTACGTTCTTCTATCCGCTCTTTTTACACTGATTGCAGAGAGTCTAATTTTTGGGTGGATTGGTAAAAAAATTACACTCTTTTTTCTACCGTTATGACGTGTCATTTTTTAAACTCGCTTACACCGTTTTTCCTCCATAAGAGTGTACACAAAGATGGACCCCAACGAGAACACGGTTTTGTTTTTCAAAGACAAGCTAGACCAAATGTATTTGGAGTTTTGAAAACTTCTAAAAAGGGCTTTGGATTTTTTGTTTGACAAGGATATGCAATCACTGTCTGTGTGAGAGGGAGGGGGTTTAGAGTGGATAATTGGAGGGATTGTGAGAAGTAAAATTGTCTGCCATATGAGGCTATACATCATATGATCAATAAGTGGGGGGGGGGGGGGGAACTTTCTATTATACGACCACATTGCTGTGCGCGGGAGGCTACACATTATACGACCACTAGTCAGCGGGGATTCTTATTATATGACCACTAAGCTGGCTGGCTGGAGGGAGGGAGGCTGTTCTGTATGACCACTACCCGGGTCGAGAAATGAGCGGAAAAAGCCAA
>NW_027452820.1:0-28013 GCF_964194025.1 Convolutriloba macropyga
CAGCTTCAAGGTAATACATTTAAACTCAATGAATTTTTCTATTTTTTTCTTAATTTGGTCAAATTGTAGCTTATTGTCAGCTAAGAAAGAAGTCTTTTTCTTTGTACTGATTTAAAATTCAATCTCTATTGCGTTTCGAGCTCTATTAAGCGTTTTAAGTTTTTGTTTTCAAGCTTTGATACTACTAGATTTCAGATTTTTAAAAATTTTTAGATATTTTCCAGTTCTTCACGTTTCCTAGTTTTGTCATATTATCGCATTATTGACAGATATCATATCACACTATTGGCGTTGAAAATAGCGCACAATTGGACATATTGAAATCCTGAAAGATATAGATTATCGTTTTAACTGCTTCGACACTTCCTTCTTGAAAAAAATAAAATAATTTTTTTTGTCTTTAACTGTCGTTTTAACTTTGTCGTTTTAGTCGTTAGAAATTTCGTGTATAATGACAGGTTTCATTGGCTTTTCATGGAAGAATAGATGAGCCGATATTCTGATATTAGTAGATAGCTGACGGCTTTCATGACTTTCAAAACAATTATTTTCCAAAGTAAAAACTTTTCAAATTCGCAAATTTGTTTTTTTTATTGTCTTTTTGTTACCTATTCTCGTTAATTACGGGTCAAGTACGACATTATTGGCATCAGCGGAGGGTATCAAAGGGGATTGGTGTCACAAAACCTAATATTTTTGAAGAATTCGTTATGATCTTACCAGCTTCGACAACGGTTTTCACAGAAAAATGTGAATTAATTTGATTTATTTACAAGAGATATTTTGGATAATTGCAGGTCACAAAGGCTTCCTTTGCACAAGAAAAACTATTTTTTTATTTCGTTTTGTAATTAATGGATTTCATGACACGTAACTAATGACTTTTTGAAGAAGGCGCAACCGAACATATATTGAGGGTCAAAATATGGCTTTACGGCTTCGACAGCGTTTTCTGACAAAATTTTTGATTGTTGTCTTTTTCTTGATCTTTTTAGCCACAAAGAAATTGAATAAGGACAAATCTTAATGCCCTTCTATAGAGGCATTGGTAATCTTAAACCGTTAGGATATTTTACTTGATTTCTATTGACTTTCATTACTTTGAAGTTAATTGCTTCAAAAAAACAAGCAAATTTTTTAAATTTACCTTTTTGTTGTTTTTGTCTAACTGTTACCAAAACGTTTTATGGACTGGTCCCATGTCTTTCTTGGTGATCAATAAGTTCTTTAGTTTCAGTTTTATCTGACGGTATGTTGACTTTGCTAATAAATTTGTTTTTTAAAACGGAGATAAAGTATTTGATGTAATTAATATTTGTTGTTGTTTGATTTTTTTGTTCGTCTTAACTCGCTTTCCTAATATTGGCAAGTCTCATAAACCTAGTGAATCGTTTTTTCTCCACTGAATTATTTGCTTTGGAGTCTATCTTTTCGTTCATACACTATTGTTTTCTGTGAAAATTACTTGAGTTTTTTGGGGTTTTTTTTTGTGTTTTATGGGATTCCCTAATAAAATTTTTGCGTTTTTCTATCTGTTCCTCATTCGGTAGACAATTTCGTCAAAATTGAGGATGAGCGGGGTCGGAACTTTATGTGTAATCACACATTACCGAGCCTCCTTTTTTTTAGAGGACGGTATAGTAAAATTTAAGTTCATGAAAAAATTCCCATATAGAATGAAAGTTTGTTCGCACTGCGAACAAACTTTCATTCTATACTTATTTGGCACTGTAAGTAAGTTATGTTTAAGTTGCAAAAATCCATATAACTTTTTGTTAAAAGCTAATTAGGGCGAAAAAAATAAGCACCCGTCAAAATGAATTCAGAATCTAGCAAGATGCTTGCAAATTTCCAATCCTCGAGTAACTTGATGTGCGTGCACTTTCAGTCGTAAAAAAATCTTCACTACAGACAAGGTCAAATTTTGTAAGTTTTCGACATAAATTTTAATTTTTACACAAATTCGACCGTTAAACTTGCATCACTCTAGCGTTGATGTGTCTTTCCAAGGTCACTGCAACGGGCGCCTGAGGGATTGATAATTTTACCGTAGCTAAGTCAAAATCTGAGTCACTGGTAATTAAGGTCCGTCTGGGTAACTTTGTAAACAAAAATAATTTGTATGGCTATTTTTTGTACCTCATTGTGAACCTTGACGTGGATTGTGAAACACACTTATCGTAAAATTGATGGAAAATTGATGCTTTTAGGTCCCGTTGTGTTGCGGTTGTACAAAAACGTCATATATCAAATAAAATTTGAAACACCTGCTGAGCCTAGTGAACCGAGAAAGCTCACTGATAAAAAAAATGAGCAAAAAACATTTTAGGCATAGCAACAAAGCTTTCGATGAAAAGTTTCAATTAGTAATGATTCATCAAACATTCTCCAAAGTTGGAGACAAAAGTTAATCCTGCGAGATCTTGCATGACTGAACACTTTTTTGCAAGAATTTTAGAAGATCTTTCTTTTTGGCCCATTGGCATGAATGCTTCCTTTCGTAATATTTTCCGAAAAAGTGATTAAAAAGTTTTAACATGTCTAATTGAAAAGAAGAAAGCAATTTGACCTGACTTACCTAAGTCCATCAGCTCTTCTGCTAGGGAAATTCGTTCCTGCTCTTTCAGAAATTCATCAGCCGAGGTTTTCTTTACACGACCCGCCATCGTTATAAAAAACTAGGCAGTAAATAGTTAAATTAATCCAAATATTTTTGGCTCTTGTAAAAAATCCGACAAACTTTACACCCAATTTAGATAATCTTGTCCTGTTCTACCGTGAAATAATTTTTTTTTACAAAATTGGGATAGAGAACACTTATAACTTTATTTAAAAATGGATATAAAAGAATCAATGTGATGAAAAGAAGAGAGAAAGTTTTACGATCAAAAGACAAAGAAAGCTGATTAACAATTATTTGGTCTGATAAATTCAAATAGAACATACGTTCGAGCTTTCGTTAGATAAAATGCACAAAAAAGCCAGCGGTTCGATTTTTTCATTACTTTGATAATCTTATATGTTTACTCTATAAAGTATGCTACACAAAATGCAATGTTCTACATTATCAGTTCAATAAAAACTATGAGCTTATCTTTATAGAAGCTTTTATCGTAAACATGTTATGATACTTTTAAAAATAATACCAGTATAAGAAATATTCAATGCAGTTTTTTTCGTCACACAAAAGATCTTGCTTTTGATCAATTTGTAAACACTGCAGACGTGTAGTGTCAATTCAGTTTTGAAAGCTTGGCATCAATTTGATCGCAAGCAGTCATATGACATTTAATTCGAACCCAAAAATAGCTGCAAAATTTTGAAAGTTTGTTTTAAATATAAATGAGGAATTCTGCTAAAAAAAAGAGTACGCCAGAGGGGGGGGGGTTTGGTAATGTCCATTCAGATATAAAGCTCCAGCCCCTGTTATGTTAAATTTCATAATATGAAGTAGCTGAATGAACAAAGCTTTCCAAGGAATCAACAAATCTACTGAAAGATATGTACTTTGTCAACTACGTTTTTCAAATTTTGCGGGTCATTAAACAAAAAATTGATAATATCAAGAAACAAAGCATTAGTCTTGTTTCAGTTAATTTTTTTACGTCTGAGCTTGATGTAAAATCAGCAACTTAAAGGTTTACAAAAAAATATTAAAGGTACTTAAAGCTTTTTTAATGTTTCCAGCTAAAATGTTAATTTTACACTATGGTACCAAAAACCTGCATACACCTGAAGATTTCTTAAAAATCATTATAAACATCAGTTAAAAGAACATTTTGAGTTCAAATTTGTTCATTAACTTTCTCAAATTTTTCTCAAATTTCTGACACCCTTTGTTCTAAATTTTCGCAAAGAACTGTCGGTTTACTTAATCGATGTTTCAAGTTTACCCGTAAGTTTTCAACAAGATTCAGATCTGTACTGTATGCTGGCCATTCAGGTGTTTTCCAATCCGTTTCTTAGAACAAGAAATGTCAAAGATCCTCGATTCATGCGCAAGAGCATTCTCTTGAGAAAAAAAAATTCCTGGAAATGCAAGTTCTCTACTTAATTTTTCAACTTTTCTAAATAACAAAAAGCGTTTAGCTAGTTTGGACACCTAACAAGCATTTCCGTCCATCTGATTGTTTTCCACCTCAAAACATAAGTGATCGTTTGTCCGAATTCAATTTAGTTGTGTTTTTCTAAGAAATCTTGATATAATTATATTAAAATTTTGAACAATTCCGTCGTTGGAGATGCGCACCCTTGTTTCATCAGTAAAAATGGCATTCTGCGAGAAAACTAAAGGCTGCATGAAGAGTTCTGTGGAGAGATTTTGAGATCTTAAAAAGACAGTTATCTATTTTTTGGGTATTTTTTGACAAATTTTTGGGTCTTGCGCTGGAATTATTGACCAAGAAACTGTTATTTCTCAGATAACATTCTCATGAATGTGGTGCACGTGATCTTGATTTCAAGTTGAGTTTTTTTTGTGTTTTGGGCCATGAGAATCCGACATCTCGTAGCTTGACAACTTGCCAAATAGTAAAAGAACAGATCGGTTTAACCCTCTTTATTGCCTAAACGGAAAAAATGAGAATGAAACTTCTCTTAAAATTTCTACAGTTCACATATTTTTCCACGCAATAGCACAAATCATCCTTATGATGCACGAATCATGGTATACGTAACTTTTTGGTACCATAGTGTAATTCACTTAAATTCCACTTGCGAAAGATAGTGAGTGGATTTTGAAATTTCGTAAGGGTTATCCACGACCCGTAGCAAAATTTGCTTAGGGTCAAACAATACAAAATTGTTTATGTCCAGCTGGCTTGTGATATCTTTTTCGACAATTATTAAAAATGGGCAGATACTGTGACAAAACAGAAAAACTTTCCAAAGTGTGGGTTTTTGAAAAAAGACGCTGGGAGGTAATATGATACGCATTTAAAAGAAAAGGAGACGCAGTCACTAGAAACATAACCCTGCGCCTGATGCATTAGTTCTTAGGCTCAGTAAAAAAAAGAAAACTAAAAAACGTGAATGTTACAGAGTAGACTAGCTTAGGTATATTCTAAGACTTATATAAGTAGAGCAGAGTGATATCATCAAAAATTTAAAACAAGTATGGCAAAATTGAAGTAATTGGAGAGAGATGAAACTTGGAAAACTGGAAATTTTATTTAAAAAAAATGAAGTTCCTTAGATTAGAAAACCTGACAACAACAGGAACCTCAACTAGCACAAACAACATATATTATTTGTACAATCGAGAACGTGCTAGTAGAGAACAGTTAGTCAAACAAAATCTAACAAATAGCTAACTATTTCTTTGGATGATCTGATATTTTATAAGAAAGATCCTCTGAACTTGATAAAAAGGCCAGAAGGCGAAGATTTCCAAACACAGAAAGAACTTTTATCTCTTCGAGACAGAGTAAAAGAGGTACTGGTAGATGTTCATGTCGAGGGGCTACATTTTTAGAGCATTGACAGAATTGGGAAAAGAGCGTTAACAGAGTTGGGACCAGAGAAATTTTGATTCTACTTTTAAAAAAAGATAAACCAAACTAAATTATTTTTCTCATAGTTTCACATCTCTTTATGGAATTTTAGTTAATTGTGAATTCTCACCAGTTCAGATCGAGAACAAATCATGTTGACAATTTATCTAATATAACAACAATCTTAGCTCGGTGAAAAAAAATGAATTAAAGAACTTTGTCCGCAAGTGCTGTTAAAAGCTAATAGTACGTGGTTTGGGACAGGAAAAAAATGTGAAAATCTCTGACTATCGTTGACTTGGAAAGCGAGTGCATCGACATCTATTACCCAGACATTATTTTTCTGGCTTAAATTTTCCATTTGATATTCAAAAACAATGTGCCAGATGCCTGCAACAAAACTGTTTAACATTGAAGCAAAGAACAGAATGAAAACATCTCGAGGAATTGCATCAAATCAACATTCACAGGAAGCATTGCATAGAGTCAATGTTTAGCAACATCCATTTGTTCGTCCATAAAAGCAACAATGAGTAGTTCATATTAAGATTTCTGCCGGGGGGGGGGGGGGGGGGGTTATCCAATGAAAAATTTAATTATATAAGCTCAAATAGAACCTGAAACCAGTTCATACTACTTTTTGCTAATGGAAAAAAGTTCTGTTGGAGCTGTTCCATAAACACAGGGGCAAGACGTTTCATATCCAGAGGTCTGGGATTTCGAAACTGTGTCTTCATTGAAAAAATGCGCTCGAAAATTGATCGATTGGCATTCGTTGCAGGTGGTCACAAGTGTGAATAAGTTTTGTCTTTCAAAAGAGAGACAGTTCACCTTAAGAGAAAAAACTGACCACAAACTCTTCGAGTAAAAAGCAAAAAGCCGCTTTTAGTCAAAAGGGGGAGGAGATGTCTGTTGATTATGGGCTGTTGCATGCATACACAATAAAAAAAATTAAGCTAAATTTACCCCCTAGTGATGAGCGGATTCAAATCTTGCAAGAATCTTGCAAGATGATTCAAAACTTGTAAGATTCTTGCAAGAATCTTGCAAGATATCAATCAAGGCCAAAAAATAAATCTGGGTACAAGTGTTTTAGGAAACATCTTTGAAGCAAGTTATTGTTTATTGAACAAGTTACGTAACCAGGACAAAAAGGTAAATGTAAATTCAAAATCTTGCAAGATTCTTGCAAGATGGATGCAAATTACCTAACCAGGACGAAAAGGTAAATGTAAATTCAAAATCTTGCAAGAATCTTGCAAGATGGATGCAAATCTTGCAAGAATCTTGCAAGATATCAATCAAGGCCAAAAAATAAATCTGGGTACAAGTGTTTTAGGAAACATCTTTGAAGCAAGTTATTGTTTATTGAACAAGTTACGTAACCAGGACAAAAAGGTAAATGTAAATTCAAAATCTTGCAAGATTCTTGCAAGATGGATACAAATTACCTAACCAGGACGAAAAGGTAAATGTAAATTCAAAATCTTGCAAGAATCTTGCAAGATGGATGCAAATCTTGCAAGAATCTTGCAAGATTGATACAAATTTTGCAAGAATCTTGCAAGAAAAATGGAAGAAATATGCATTCCCTTGCATGATTGCTTGCAAGATTCTTGCAGGATTGTAAATTTTTTCATCACTGGGGCCTTTAAAAACCATCCTAACTCACCATAGCTGTTAAGGTAGCTTTGCATTTCTTTAACTCACCGTAACTAAAGCTAACTTTACCTGAACTTTACTTGAAAACTTACATTAACTGTAAAACTTAAATTTTACCCTAACTTGCCATAAAATTTCATTAATTATTTACATTAACCTTACCATAAAAAATCTCTTAACTTTGCCTTAAACCAGGTAAATTTATTTACCTTAACTTTATTTAGTGTGTGAGATTTGACATCGTCGATTTGTGGTAAACCCAAGAAAATAAAAGCAGGCAACCCGGGTCGAGGTTTTGGCGAAAATTAATAAAAGAATTGCAATGAATTGAGGTGAAAATATTTTTCACCGCAAAGCGCCCGCATCTTTTTGCGATGAATGCGGTGAAAGCGGTGAATTTTCGTAAGATTTGCGGTATTTAGCAGTGAAAATTTTTTTACACCGCATTCACCGGATTTCTTACAAAAAAGAAACACCCTTACACAAGTTTGAACCTCTCACCTCCTGGATGTCAACAACTTCTCATTCCACTGAGCCATCTTTCACGTACTTCAATGATAATTCTTGTGAAATTAAATCAGATTCAATAAACGTTATGAAAAAAAATGCGTTTATTTTTGTAAGATTTGCGGTTTTTAGCGTTGAATTTTTTGTTTTCACCGCTTAACTGGTGAAAAAAAAATTCACTGTTGCCAACGGGAAACGGTGAAAATAAAAATTTCACCGCTAAAAACCGCGAATCTTAAAAAATTCGCGAGAAAAAATTACAATAATTTTTAGCGGTGAATTATTGTAAGATTTGCCATTTTTAGCAGTGAATTTTTTTTTCACCGCAATCAAGTCACTCAGCGCTAGTGTTATAATTTTTAACAGTTTTTACCGTTGTATCTTCGACCCGGGAGGTCTTATGAGCAGGCAAGTCATTTTTATAAGACGATGCAGCAACTAACGGGTGAACTTAAAAATTTATCGAGACATTTTTCATTGCGAGTTTTTGATGACAGTCATCAACATCAAAATGAAGCTCGATTAAAACGAAAGATTTGTTCAAGGAGGCATGAAACAAGAAGAAGAAAACAATTGGGAAAAAGTAAAATTTTGCTGTCAATCCAAAACACGATAATCGTCACCCGGGTTGAAAATTCATTGATTACACACAAGGATCATATATGATTTCATACTGTCCATACTTGATTTTTTAGTACGATCCTTGTTTGAAACCAAAGAAATCATATAAGATCCTAGTACGAATACCAAGAATCATACATCAATTTTTTGAAAATGTTTTACCATTTATGATTTTTTTATTTGGTAGGGCATCACCTATATGATACCCCGGCATCACATTGTGATCCGCCATAAGACCCTAACGTACAATATCATTTCCAAAGTTGAGCAATAAATAAAAGAGTAAGACCAAATAGATAACAAAATTTTTGACATACTCTGAAGCCAGTTTATACTTATAAATGCTCATTTATAAAAAAATTCAAGAAAAAAATTTGCATGTAACCTCAAATTCGCTTTTCAGAATATGTTTAGGACACAAAGTTATTCTTTTAGCGCACACATAGAATCAAATGTGGATTGCATATGCGTTACAATAATTTAATAAGTCCCCTGACTTCATTATACAAGAATTTGTGGCACCAGTCAAAATTTTAAAACCCTGTATGGATTCCAAGAATTTTTTCAACTTCAATAGAATATCAAAATTATACAGTTTTTAGTCTTTGAAATTTTTTGTCTGATCCCTGTATGATTTCTAGGAAATCATATATGGTCCTTGTATGACTACCAAGAATTCATACAAATCATATATGACCTAGTATGATTACTAAGAGTCATATATGACCTAGTACAAAATCAAAGAAAGCTGTTTGATAGTTGACCCGGGCAATGTCAATCTTTCAATTGATCTTGCCGAAATTGGGGCATCTGATGCTGTTGTAAACAAAAGACATGGTTAGAAAACTAAAAAAATCATCAGTACTAAGTGTAAGTTGCTGGCCTAGAAACTGTTGTGCGAAACAGTTCGAGAATCAGTTATATGCAGGATTTGGAGTGCCCATGACCTTACCAACCAGCAACGTTACTAATTTTCATTACTGATCTCAAACAATTGTTTGAATAACTGAAAATTAGGAAAATGGAATCACCTGTCTGTCAAACAGGAGCCAACATGTTTTCTATATGGGAAATTAGAAATTGGATTTTGATTTCAAAACTGAAAGAGAAGTCTAGTCACAATTTTAAAGTGTTCACAATTTTTTCATTCTTGCAGAAGCCTCTACATAACACCGCAGAGGTATAACCAAAATGTCACGGACCAATTTGCCGGATTGTTGTATCTCTTGTTCGTTTTTCCTATGTCAAAACTTTGAAAAAGCAACAAAATTGTAAAAAATTGACACTTTAGGAAAAACGGGCAAAATTGAAAGGAATTGCGCCACCCATGTTTGCAAAAGTGTCCGAATTTTAACCGCTAAATTGAGATACAATCTGTGTATCCTTTTTTTGGCGCGCATTGTATCATGAATCTATTCGATTTATGTCTCTTTTTCGCACGCAGCGTAACTAAATGCATCTCACTTTTGCTCTGAATCTGTCTAAAATCCCCAATTAGGCTTAATTTAATCCGCGTTTTTTAGCAT
This sequence comes from Convolutriloba macropyga, assembly GCF_964194025.1. Taxonomy (NCBI): domain Eukaryota; kingdom Metazoa; phylum Xenacoelomorpha; order Acoela; family Convolutidae; genus Convolutriloba; species Convolutriloba macropyga. The sequence continues at coordinate 9,809 of NW_027452820.1, forward strand.
TTTTAAAGGGCTTAAACGCCTATTTATTGATAACAATTAATTGATTAAAAGTGGTTTACAGGTTAATCATATACAATATCGTACCAACTTCATGGTTTTTCAGGCTCTTATTAGTATTCAGGCATCATCGTTTTGAGATAGTTTTCAGGAAAATTGTCAAACAAATTAATTTCTGAAATAGTTCCCTCAGTTTCAAAATAAGGTCACGGAAAATGAAATTACCACCGATCGTTGCTGTTTTTCTTCTGTAATGTTTTTTTTCTATCTATAAAACGAAGTTTTTTTTTCTTGTAGCAAGTTCTTAACTTCTCTTGTTCGTTCATAAAAAGATTAGATTGGTCGGAGGGAAATTTTTTGTAAAAAATCAAACGTGTTTTGATTACTGTTTTTCCCTTTTAAATTCGATTGAATGAGTGATTTCCAATTGCATTCAGCAGATGAAATTGTTAAATTGAGTTTTTCAAATTTTTGTCTATTTACAGGTTTACAAGAGTTTATTGATTTTTTTGAAAAAAAAACATCCTTTCTGCTCTCTCTCTCTATAGGCAAATCTCATAAGTATTAAAGCCCGAAGATATTTACTGACGCTTACATATATTTACAGCAACGACCACAATTCAAAACAATTATCCTTCGTCGTGTCATTAACTCCACATTTAAATGAATTTAAAAACAATGAATAACTTTTGCTCAATTAATAAAGCTTCAAATCACTTTCGCTAATTCAATCAAAAAGGTTTTAAGTGATATTTGCATCCTCAAAAGCACGCGTTTAATTAGGCTCAATTGAGGATTAGAGTTACATTTAATACGAAAAATTGATACCTAAAATGAACGAAAACGTGCTACAAGTCTTGTCACCTGTTTTACAACTTTGAATTATCCTAATTTCGCAAAAATGGCGTGACCACTTTTGCAAAAAGTAGGATGCAAAGCTTGTCTCTTAGTTTCGTTCGTTTTATGTATTTATTTTTCGAGCGATCTTGACTAAGGGTGAAATTTTGTGGTACACCTCTGCGGCGTTATGTAATTACCTCAAAATCAGTCAACTTTAAAAACGAGACGCAAAATGCCTGCTGAGGTTTTATCGGTCACATGTAATAAATGTAATACACAACATTGACTGATGCGAGTACCTGCTTGGAGACGACTGATAAGGCTGAGCGATAATTTGCGGTTTCTGTTATCTGAAAAACTTTGAACAGTTTCAAGAAACCAAAACCGATCGCATGCTATTCTAGCTTCAACCAATTTTCAGGCTGAAGTTGGACTGTGCAAAACCTGAACTACCAGTAAGTAGGTCGAATAACAAAAAGAACCATTTTCTCATTTCAATTTTGTGAGAACTTTATGTCTTTGAGAAACTTTTGTTGAAGAACTTTCTGTAGAGAGCAAAAAATAACTGAATCATTAAAATCTTTAATAACCTTCAAAATAGTCTATTTGGTTGAAAACATTGGTTTTTGGACGTGGAATAATAAACTATCAAACTTCCATAAAAAAGAAGCATGTTAAAATACTTTTTGAGAAAAAAACAGGAAACCCAGGATTTCTTTTTAATATTTTTGAATTAAAAAAAACTTGTTTATGCATTTGAGCAGGTCTAGATAAATCGAGATATCTTCATCTATTCTATTGTTTCCAGATGCCTGTTAGTCGAACGACTTGACAGTTTGGTCGGCTATTTCGGTTTTGTTCGGCATCCCTATAAGACGTCCATAATATTTCTTTTCAAAATTACTTGATAATGTGACTACTTGGGTAAATTTGGGTTACGCAATTGAGCCAAAGCTGATTGGGGAAGTTTAGTATGTGTTGTAAATAGAAGACGAATATATCTCGACAACCAACGTTTCAATTGACGCTGACATTGACTCTCAACCGCATTCAATCATTATTTTGATGAAATGGTAAAAACTGACAGAAATTGGAGTTAACGAACAGCTGAGGAATCCACTATTTGAGCATTTTTTGAGAACTTTTATTGCCCGGAATATCTTTAATTTTTTGACCACATCTATAAAAATAGAAGCTGTTAAATCTCTGTTTTTTACGTAAGATCTGTTCAGATATTTTGTTAATTTTTGAAGTCAACTTCAAGTAATTATTTTGGTCAAGGTAAATTAGTAAGTGTAACGAAAAAGGGGAGAGGTCTTGCGTTGTGGATTTTTTTCACTTTAGTTTTAAAGTTTAGCGAAAAACAGTGTCTGAACGAAAATTCATTTTTTTGATATTATTTTTGTTCATTGTTTACTTTTTTTAATTTTGTGACCGGGTTTCTTCTCTGAAGCATTTTCTCAATTCAGCAGAGGTCCACTATAGGTCTAAGTTTGCAGTTTAGTCAATAAAAATTTTTTAAAATGAAGTCATTTAAAATTTTGCAGTTTAGTCAATGATAATTATTTAAAATGGCTTTTCCTGCTACCTTTTCCATTATCGTCTAGATAGAAGTTAAGTGCTCTTTTATTGAGTGAAGACAAATATATTCTGCTCTGAATGTTTTACTTTATTTGGTAATCAATGATAAAATGGAGAAATCATTCAGTGTTTTGTCAGGCTATTCACTTGTATTCTGAAAGACAACAGTTTTGATTAATTAGTAAGAATGGTAATAAAAGCAGTTGCTCTGGAGAAAAACGGAATTAAAAGATAAGCGCGATAATTTTTTTAAACCAAAGTACGAAAAGGACGAGTGAACAATCTTTTTTCTAGACAAGCATGTCAAAAAATATTAGGAGCTTTGGAATCACTTTACCTAAAAAAACTTCATTATAAATTTTTTTGTTGCGGCTGCACCAGAATCTCAGCAGAACGCAATCGTCACTGCACGGTGGTCGAGTATTATGCCAGACTTGTTCTTCACTTTTTTCCAGTTGACTGATGGTCGAAACGATTAGTCGTTCTGATGTATTAAAGGACTGTAACGTTATTTCCAATTGAAGTTAAGAATATCCCAAGTGACAAACTATGTTCAATCTCGTACTGATTTTTGTAAGGCTTCAATCAAACAATAAAAATAGAACTAAATTCTTGCAAGAAAGCTCAAGCAATTTAGCACAATTTGCCAAATGTACGATCTAGCAACACTTTACAAGAACAATACAAAGTAGAGGAAGAATCAAATTATAGTCCTACTGAGAGCGAACTGTTGTTTGTAACAGATTCTAACGGTTCTAAATTCAATTTTATTTCAGCATTCACGCCATTTTGTTAAAGTAATTAATTAGTGAAGTGTCATTTGTTACAATATCGTTGTCCGTTTCAGATCGTAAATCAAGCATAGAGATATAGGTCAATATTTATAAAGTAAAGATCAAGCTACTGCGCTATTTGCCTTTGTTGATATAAGCAAGTATGGTGAATTTTCTTCATTAATTGTCTCCAATTTTCGGCATTTGATCATGAATAAAGAACTAAAAGATCACATAAAAATTATACTAAAAACCTTTGCAACAAAATGAAAATATTTCAAAAAAATTTTTGCACCATATAAGTGTTGATAACCAGACTTCTGAAATTTTTGCGATAAAATTCTCTGGGTTCAAGGATATTCTAGAATTTGCCATAACCTAGTGCTAAGAACTTTGGGTGATCAGAGTTTCAGTTCTCAAAATTTGGGGCGTGAACAGGTTTTTGGTCTCAACCTGTAAAGGTGTTTCAGTGATGGTTATTTTCAAATTCTGAGTTTTTCAATGTTTAAAAATTTTTTCCTGCTGTCTGTTGGTTCTTGTTGCATCAATGTCGGCAGCCCCGTTTTGATCTTGGAAGCTATAGAGTAGTGGCGCTAACTTCACGATTGACCGATTCATCTCTCCTTGTGTCATTCTGACTCTGGTTGATAGCACAATACCATCGTTGGCAGTAAAGAATTCGATTACTTTCCAAGTTTTCACTCGCATTGTTCCACTGAGTCATCTACAGGCCACATTAAATTGCCTTCTTTCTAGTTTCGCACAACTTTTTTGACAATATCGATCTCAGGTTCGATTGTGAAAGATATTCGCCAGCCTATCCTTTCCAGATCGTATGGGTTTATGCTTAAACCGCTAGGAAGGATTTTTCCGTGGGTTGCTTTTGGATGAGAAGAACGGATCAGTTTCGTTTTCTCTTCAAAGCAGAAAATTATTTGTTGTTAGTGCTGTCAGATCTTCTGGGTTGTCATTAATGCTGTCAGGGGTCTTGCGTTGATGGTTTGCTCCTGCAACACATATTACCGAGCTAAGTACATCAATCGTGAGGTTCAGGTTGTTCAAGATTGCAATCATGACCTTCTGGCAATGTTTGACTACCAGTGCCTCACCCTTTGTTTAATGTTGATTTGATCTGAACAACTCCTCGACCCAATGATAAAGGCTGTTTGAGCATGATTAAAATGGGTTTGCGACCGTTTTCTTATCACGATCGTTCTAATGGTTCTGTCTGTAGGGAGTTGTCTCTCGAGAAGAAATTACGTTCTGATTTTGTATCTTTCCCTTTGCAGCATTTCCGAATTAGTAACTTTTGATAAAAGATATGTGACAGAACGTCACAAAAAGCAGTAAAAATGAATTTTTTGTTTCTGGTTTCGCGCAGTCTTTGTTAGAAAAACAAAAAACTTGAAAACATAAACGCAAAATTTTAAATACTAGACACCCTGATTTTTAATTTCTAAATTTGACTCCCCGATAGAAAATCGATTTCTTTTTTCACAAGCCTGGCACTGTGAAGTCTTGTTTACGTTAACTTGCAGTTCAGGCTGATAAATTATCCTTTTAAGCTAGCGCAGAGTATAAATGAACCTTTGAGTATAAATGAACGTTTGCTTCTGCGGTTTATTAGGCCAAGTAATTTAGATTATGAATCGAACTGTTGCTTTTTTGTGAACATTCGGTTTAACAAAACTCGCTTATGACTCGCACTTGTGGGTTTATATTTCATACAGTGGGCTCAAGATTCGAACTAGCGCAAATTAGTCAGACATATCGGGACTCTGATTCGGTTATGCAATTATGTGGTCACAAGATTCAACATAGTGCACATATGATTCGAAATAACGCGACAAAAATTGTTTTCCGGACAATTAATTTAACATCTACGTCCAGACCTTGTATTTTACGACCATGTATTGAACATCGTACACGTTATATAATTTCGCCCAGACACTAACTTTTGACTCATATTGCTAATTCACGTCGGAACGAGCTCAGAATTGGAATAAACCTGTGCGTTCAAACCTTGAATAGCTTTGAACTCTTTTGAATTGCGCCCCAGTGGGTCAAAATTTACACAAAACTTTTTCTAACTTACGGGACTGTTGAACAAAAAAAATGAAATTCCGGTATATTTATTTTGTCGTATCGAAGTTTATTGGATGCACGTTATTTTAACCTTCAAAAAGCGCACGTATTATGATCGGATCCATTCAGCGCCCTGCAAAGATTAATTAGTGGGTAAATAACACTTGCAACCCCTTCTTATTGAGCTCATTGGCCTCGTAATATTATGCTGAAGTCCTCTCTGCTCGCTAGCTCCCTAGAGCATGAGTCTTGCAAGATAATAGGCTGAGATGAGAAAGATGTTAAAAATTAACCATCATTTGCAACAGTCTCACAAGATTCTTGCCTACCCTTGTCGAGACCTGGCATTTATGAAAAGACCTATCAATTCCAGTGGGGGGGGGGGGGGGGTAAATATTGAATTAAATTACACGGTCGAGGACTCTAGTTAAAGTCTACGTTAAATCTTTTTCATAGTTCCATCCATCCATCCAAATTCTTTTCATATACAAATCTGCATCCAACCAAAATCTTTTCGTAACCAAATTAAATGGTGCTTTTTTGCTGTACATGAGTACTTTTAACCTGAGTTTTGAGTACCCTGTATGCATAAATACAAACAAACCAGAAACAAGTCAAAATAGTATGAAACAGCACAACAATGGGTTTTTGGATCAGATTACGTCATACAGACCAACTCAAGACCCTAGTGTGTCTTTTAAAGAAACAAATAAAACAATTTACCTGTGAAGAAGCTGCTAAAAATTATAATACAAAGCCCAACATCAAAAAATACATATAAAACATCTAACAACAACACACACACATACATACAAAATTTGCTTGACCAAATGACATTTGTTGCAGCATGTCCTCAAAATCATAAGTTCAATACTACATCGAGAACTCTGTTTTTCAGCGACAATTTAACTTCTCTACGTTTCCAAAAAAGAAGCTTGCAAATTCTAGAACAACTGATATCGATAGAGCCAAATTCCAGAACACGTTTTTTTATTCAGCCAAATTTCAGGACGTATGTTTTAGTTCCGGCCAAAAATAAGTCCGGGAAGAGAAATGTCATACTTTTGTAGCTTATAACTGGTAATTACTATAGTAGTATGCACACTATTTATATGTAGGCTAGTTTGTAGGCAATTACCACAAAGCCCATTTAGAATAGTGGTTACGACTTGGTACGCAAATTAAATGTTACAAGTACCCACGGAGGAGTTCGAGTCGCATATAAAGCAAACATTGTTGTCGGGAGTTAATCTGAACATGTTATTTTTCTTGTAGTAAATTTTACTCATAAATCAAGACTAGCAAGTGTTAATTGTGACATGAACAGAATACTGGCCATCTTAAAATAGATTGTCTCCATAATGATTCAGCTCTGATTTACTCTGCCACCAACCTCCGGTATCTCCGCTGAGTGCTTCTGGATGGAGTATTCCTTCAATTTCTTTTTTTGGAGACAACTCATCGTCCCCACGCTGAAAAGACGGCCATTTTAATCTAGTCTGAATCTTCAGAACGTTTGAATTCTGAAGAGTTTTTAAGTAATTGACAAAAACATCACAGAACTGGATTTCAGGCAAATGAAACAATTTTCCTTGTCCACAGAAACCCCAAAGCATAATTTTTGAACAATTAATGAACGTCGTGTTTTCGAGTTCTATAACACTTCAATTAAAATATTTTATAAAATATAAAAAAAGCAGTAATCAAAATAGATTAATGGTTATAACTCCTGTTTTTCACACGGATTTAGAAACTTTAAATAAGGGTTACATGCACAAAAAGAAAAACTTTTTTAAAATTTGCTGACCTTTACTTGAGGCTTGAAAGTACTTTTTAAAATAACGTTTTCTATTTTTCAGTAGTCATGTTTCAAATTTTGCTATCTCAAGTACCGACTTTTGAGAATTTTTTCGGCACAATTTGTGAACTGAAGCTAAGAAACTTTATGATTTTTTACCTCAAGTTTTAAAACCCAAAGAATCGTTTTGGTATTCTAAAGATTCCGTTTTGTTTTTTGAAGTTTGAATTGATTTCAAGTTCTGTTTTCAACCATTGGGAAATAATTTCAAATTGCTTGTTTTCAATAAATAGGACTTAGTGTTCTATGATAACACACAGTTCATTTTACTTTATGGGCACTTGTGACAAATTAAAAGTCACTATACCTACAGTATATAATTCGATCACACTACTTCTCCCTACTATTTTAGCGCTTGCCTACTCCACCCCAGCTCACCTAGTCCCCAGGGTCGAGAGATTATCGAAAAATTTGTCAGATCAGTATAAAATTGATTTTTTTTACCACAAGTTTCGCACATAGTTTTGCAGTGAAATGCGGTGAATGCGGTGGAATTTATTAGGTTCCCAACTAGAGTAAGCGGTGAAATTACAAAAGTTTACCACATTTCACGGCAAATTATGTAGTTTTACAGCTTAATATAGAGGTGAAATTACAGATTTTAAAAGTAAAATGTGGTAATTTTTGGTAGTTTCACCGCTTACTCTAGCGGTGAACTTATGTAATTTCACCGAATTCACCGCAATTCTCGCAGAATTTGGACAGTTTTTTAATTGGCGAGATCATGTAATTTCACCGTTAAATCCAGCGGTGCTATTATGTAATTTCACCGATACCAGTGGATAAATATTTCTTTCACCGCATTCACCGCCTGATTAACGTAACTTCAACGCACTCACCGCTTATATTAAATATTATTTTGCGTTGAATAGCGGTGACACCTCGACCCAGGCAGGCATCACTAGATACCGGTACACATACATATAACACTCACCCCCGATCTGTCTTATGCACAAAACGAAACTTATCTACCCTTCTATAAAAGCACAAACCCCTCTTATCGTTATAGTTTTTTTATTCAGTTTTAAATTTTTATAACTTTAGTTGCCGTCAGTTTTTTTATTTTTTACTACTAACAATGTTTTTTCATGTAATTAAAATTATTATTACTGAGAAGTTAGACAAGTTTTTGCTTCTTACTTCAAAAGAAAATTTATATTAACAATTCACTCTTCTTTTTTGTAAATTAATTTTGCCTTTTTGATGCTTGTCGGTTGCACAATAAGTTCTAGAGTTTATTTTGTCGTTTATATATAAGTGGTAAAATGCTGGACGTTTTTGTAGTTAAGTTATGTTTTAATCCCACGATTTCTTTTTGTTCCGACCCACTTTAGTGGGGGAGGAACTATATACTCAAATGGGTTTTTTTGTTCAGAGAATTTTCACCGATCGATATATTCATCGTAGAGAGTTGTGAATGATATCAATAAAAAGACCGCCCAGCGTAGAACATGGAATAAAAAAGATTTTCTCAATTTTGGTTTTTTAAAGGGAATTATCGAGGTTTAAATTTTTGTGAATATTAGACGTATTTCAGACGTTTTTTTTTTACATTTTCGGTATTTTTCACCTAATTTTTGTCAATTATTCTAAATTTTTCCAAATTGTTAACTGTAGTGTTATTAATTTTATCTCTGAAGACAGAAAAAGGTTGCTGAATTGTTCAACCCGAGTTTTTTGGCTAGAATTAATGCCAAATTTTTAAAAATTCGACTTTTTTAAAACCAAATTTGCTTTTTTAGCCGACTTGCTTTAAATTTGCTGGAAGTAGATAGCTTAAAAAAGAGGCCATATTTTTTTAAGCTGAAAATCGAGCTATTTGTACCCCACTGGCTTTGAGAGTCTTCTGGAGTTATAGCTTTGCCAGTTTATTTGGACATTTAAACTCAATAATTATACAAAATGCACCTTTATTTTTAACAAACTGAAAAATTTTGTTAAAATATTTATCTATTTTGCAACCCATTTTGAAAAATGAGTATCGTCTCACTGTTAGAGGTGCAGCAACATCTGGGTGGATCATCACCTCGCCATAGATCCTTTTGATAAAAATTTTTATATTTGAATGGGGCTCGACTTTTTTAAAAATGTTTCCGCTAAGTAAATGTTTTTTATGCAAACTTTATTATCTACAAAACTTTCAAACACGGGTTCAATTAATGACAGATAGTACATACAAAAAAAGAGGCCCAGCGAAATTATATCACGGTTTCAGAATTAAGCGCATGGTTTTTATGGCTTTGACTACTTGTATTCGTAAAAATTTTTTTTTTGTATTTCTTGAGTTTTGCTTTCTTTTGTTATCTTTTTCGTAGCCCAATGACCTTTTGTCAAAGATCCAAATATTTTTAGGAGGTATAAATGAGCCTTGACACTTCTTTCATTTTTTATCTATTGTCTGTTATGACTTTGAATATATTTGTTTTAAGAAAACATCGGTTAACTTTTTATCTTTGCCACTCGCAGTCTCAATAAAAACAGGCAGAAACCAATTTCCTGTAAGCTAAAATTTGCCGTCCGTAACAGTTATATGTTCGACTAACGGTCTCTTTGTTTTGATTCTACACCTTTTCTATTTTTTTTTATTTCTGAGCATAAATGCATATTTTATGTGTTCATTTTGTTTCCAGGTCAAATTATCGCATTGTTTACAAAACCAATTGAACGAAAACATGGAGTAGGGAAAACTCACAGCTTTGGAAGAAGGCGTATCTGAATTTTGAATTGTTTTTGTTATATAGCTTATGCTTTTTGGTTTGAGACACAGTTTTTTCGCAACATTTTATGGATTTTTCTTTTGTTTTCTCCTAAGTTTGTCCCTCTTTTTGTTGTCAGACGACATTTATCTAATAACGATAAGTCTCAATTCTCAATTGCTTCCCGAGGCGCATATTTCAGCGTAGTTAAGCATTTCAGTTCAGAGCTGATTGTTTCAATGACTTTAAAATTGAAATGATTTAAAAAACTCCTTTTTGTTTTCAATTTGGTAACCAGGAATAAGAAGTCACAAAAACTTTTTTGATTCAAACATTTTTTTGCGCTTGGTTATACGTTGTGACTAATTCCTTTGATCATTAATTCCAAAAAAGTTTTCGAGATTTCTATACTGTTCAATTTCTGGGTTTCTTTTTGTTGTCATGTCTACGTAAACCTTTTATAAAGAAGACTCTATGATGTTAAAATGACAAAAAAAGGTAATTAACAGTTCTCGTAGATAAAATCTTATAATTATAGTGCATTGAACATTGTGATCTCGTAAAAATGTTTGAAGTTTTGGCTACTTCTTATACTTGTTGTGAATTTGTTGGGTCGTGACTTAGTCTCATTATTAACAGGCCCATTTTTCTTCCTGATGTATTGCAACTCTAACCATCGTTTTTTGTTGAAATTTAAAATCTGCTATGACTTTGAAATTTTTTTTCAGAAACATAATTGGGTTTTTTGAGCTTCGTCAATTTCTAAATATTTTTTTTGGTCAATTTGTAGCTCAGTCTCTTTAAACAAATGTCGGAAGCGGTTATAGCTTCAAATGTTTGTTTCTCGGCTTTGTTACTACTTTTACCACGAGATATCATAAAATAATTGAGATTTTTTTATGCTTGCACATTTTATAGGATTCTTGTTTTATTTTTAAGTTATAGCAACAGTCGTAGGTCCCATTGGCATTGAAATTTTGCTTAATTGAATATTGGATAATGACATTTCGTAATTGCCTCCTATGACGGCAAAAATGAACATTTTAGTGATTGCAGTGAAATGAATTCTTTTCAAAAATAGAAACATATTTTTGAACTTCGCAACTCTTTGGTCTTTTTTTGTCGACCTATTAACCGGTCGCATTGAGGACAGGTCCCACATTTTTTCTAATGATGTATAGGTTAAATTATTTCGTTGACGTTTTATCTGATGCGAGTTTGAGTTTATTATGATTTTATTTATTATAGAAATCGAGTTTTGGTCATAAATAATGTTTGTTCTTCGATATTTTTATTGTCCTTTCTAGTAGTCCTTTTATCAAAAACGTTCATCGGCCATCTAGGGCAGCATAATTGTATTCCATTAGTTGTTTATGGAACGGTATGTATGCTTATGAAAGTTTTCTATCTCTTCATCATTTGGTAGCCAATTAAGCCAAGAATGTGGATGAGCTGGGTCGGAACCTTATGTGCGTACGCACATTACCAAGTCCCCTTGATTTGGTTAAAGTTTAGTAATTAACTAGTTATCGTTGTTAAAGCCAACCTTCTTTGGGTTCCTTTTGCAGCCTTGTAGGCTACAGAGCTAGGTATACTTAGTTAGGCGCAAGAAGTAATATTACCCCTGACTATTCCACTCAGAAAACCCTGATGATAAACTTACGGTGAGACAATTATTATGGCGGTAAGAATATGCAACATCGGAGTCGATAATGTACACACATTGTATCTGATCAATAAACTGAATAGATTAAAATAGGCAGGTGCTATTACAATACAACGGAGTCCTCCCAACCTCTGATTGGTGCAGAAAGTTGGAGAATACACATTCTTGAGTTTATTTCTTTTAAAACATCGATTTTTGGTTTTAACGTTCAGCTTTTTTGTTCAAAGTGCTTTTTGTGTTTATAATGCTCAAAAGTTATTAAAAAACCTGGATTGTTTACAGGTGAAACAATTATTTTGAAGGCTGAGAAAATTAACCCCGTAATTTTCTCACTCCCTAACGAAATTTTAACAATTCATTGCATAACTAAACAACTCTCATTTGATGAGGTGAGTTTTTTGGCACGAAACATCGAGTCTTGTTGAGGATTACGTTTTAATTTTAGAAACTTGTAGCATTGATAGCATGAAGCCACGCTTGTTGTGTTCAATGACGTGGACTTTACGAAATATAGGTCACTTCCCGATAGATATCTGACAACACAAAAAAGAGTCTTTCCAAATTGAGCTCTATTTAACGAATAGATACAAAACGAGAGAGCACCTAGAGCTAGAAAATTTTTTTTTGATTGATATACACTAAATAAGATAATATTTAACTTCAATTCTATAGAAATTTTTTAACTTCCAAAATATTTATTTTATTGCACTTTTTTGGAACATAAAAGTTTTGATCACTTCGCAGTTAAGCAAAAAGAGTTTTTAAAGAAATTATCTGTAAAAACTGCATTTCAAAATTAGTACAAATTGGTAAAAAATTTTTGCGAGAAAAATTCTAAGCTGAGCAAGCTGTTTTAATCGAACAAATAACAACTTCAAATTTCCCGAATATTGACTCCAAAACCAAACTATTTTTGGGCAGAAACGGGGCAGAAGAAATGGCCGTAACTGGTATTTCAGAATTTTTTTTCATTCTCTATCAAATGAAATTTTTGGATGTGCTCGCATTGTCTTGTGCTTCTTTTTCACTTTGGATAGTTTATTGGGTAGGGCACTCTCTGGCGGCCTTTTTTCTGTCGTTACCAAACGAAAGCAAACCAGCGAAAAAATATGCTTAATAATTTTTGCGTTACTCCATTGTTTTCCCTTTCAAAATTATGAACTATCTTTTTAAAAATAACAATGCCGGTGTTTGATGGATTTGAGGTTCTTTACGATTGTAAAAGAGTTTTGCTTGATCAATAGAGTTGCAAAGAAAATTTTGTGTTCTGAAAAAGCACACTTATGAAAAGACTAATAGTGGACCTATGAAAAGACCTTAACTTGACCTTGTTGGTTATGAAGAGGCTAATGACGAAAAGACTAAGGTATTGTCTAAGACTGTGGACCCATGAAAATATTTTGCTCGACCATAATTGGTTATGAAAAGACTAATAGCGAGCCCTTGACATGACATTACTCGACCCTTATGAAAACCTCGACCTGGATCCTTGAAAAGACCTTAGCTGGACTATATTCTCTTTTTTTGCTAACATTGGCTTGACCTAAAGTCCATCCCTCAGTTTGAGTCAAGCTACAGTCCAGCATGTCTTAAGGTCCAGATGAAGTCTTTTTTCCATATCTCAAATGAGTCGGGTATAATGTTTTCATACCCGGGTCGAGGTGTCACGTCCTTCAACGCAAAATTATGTAAGATAAGCGGTGAAAGCGGAAACTTTTGTAAGATAAGCGGTGAATGCGGTGAAACTACATAAACCAGGCGGTGAATGCAGTAAAAAAAACCTCTATCGCCTGGTAGTGGTGAAATTACATTATTTCACCGCTGAATTTAGCGATGAAATAACGAATATTTACCGTTTCGAAAAAAGCGTCCTAATTATGTAAGATAAGCGGTGAATGTGGTGAACTTACCTAAATTTACCACTCAACTTAGTGGTGAACTTACATAAAGTCACCGGTTAGAGAAGATTGTTAAAATTGTGTGAGATCAGCAAAGAAGGCGGTGAAATTATGGAGAGTAAGGGAAAACTTGTTAGATTTACCCTCCCTCTAAAACTACCCCTTAATTTTATATCTATTTGAAACTATTTTCTGAGCAATGAATGTATGTAATTTCACCACTAGAGGGAGTAAGCGGTGAAGTTACAAAAAATCACCACAGCACACCGCTAAAACATTTAATTTCACCACTAAAAATCGCAAATCTTACAAAAATTCATCGCGCATGTTTTACAGAAAATGGAATGAATTTGATTTATACTCAAAACAAAAATACCAGACGTTAGTGAGAGCTGGCGCAGTGGAAGAAGAAGTGGATGACTTGCAGCAGTTGAGAGGTTCGAACCCTTGTAAAAGCGGTGAAATTACATATTTTAGCGATGAATTGTGGTGAATTTTGGTAAGATCGTTGCTTACTCTAGCGGTGAATTTACATAATTTCACCGCTTTCACCGCTTTTCACCGCAAACTTATGTACGAAATTTGCGGTGAAAAAACTAACTTTTCACCGCTTATCTTACATATTTTTCCAATTTTTCTCGACCCGGGTAGTACTTTTTGGTCGAGCATTGCATTTTCATAAGTCTGTAGCTGGACATGCGAACAGTCTTGAATAATAAACGCCATGATTTGCGTTCAATTAAGATTATGAGCTACTTAAATTTGTTTATCTGCTTGAAGTTATTATTACATTTGTCTTTTTTTAGTTTGTGGTTCGGTGGTTCGAATGCTATTACGTTTTTTCTGAATATTGAGTCAACTTTTAAATCACTAAACTATAATATTCTTGTTTAACCAGCTTGTAATACTTTTTAGAACACACTTATATTTGGGGACTTTTGTACATTTTTACTTGTGGATATCTGATCAATTTTTGATAAATCTCTTAGATGTTTATTATAAATACTTTGTACAGCAAAAGAATACTGAACATTCATTTTATCAGTCAATTCTGTTATTTTGGCGTTAAACAATTTGCTTGCAAGTTTTTCAGATTAAGCTCATCAACCCATTAACTCTTTGATCAAAAAATTATGGTAACTTGACTACCCACATCTCAACGAGGACATATTCTTTTGCATCTAGCTCTCCCATTCTCATTTGGGTCCCAGAAAATAAAAAACAACAGATTTTCTGCCACATTTTATTTGCCACTGGAATTCAAAAATTAAACCGTTTGAACTCAAGAATGAAAAGAGAAATTCTCGATAACAGCAGAAATTAAAATAAGGAAAAATAGCTGAAAATATCATCTAAAGAACCTTAATTTGATCGATTAAAAAAAAAGTTTTCAGACAATTTGTGCGGATCGTGAGGTCACACTTTGAATTTGTTATTCGAAACTCGATACCCCTAAAGATTCACTTTAATTACAGAATTCGGTTTATAAGAAAATTTGCTTACAAATTTTGCGTACAGGGGAGTATTTTTGTGCCCGGAATTTGGTGGTAAGGGGGGCCAGGTACTGAACAAAAAAAACAATATCCGGTGCACATTATTGTAGGTACACATTATCCAGTATCGCGTTGCCAGTCTGACTACAAACCGGGAGGAGGAATGTTGCAAACATTATGTAAGATCAACGATAAGTAGCGTTGACAGTTCAATAAAGTATCGGTATTTTTGCTTTTGAAGACTTTATCAAAATTTGAAGACACAAATTCATCGCACTCACTGAAAAATTATTTAAGAAAGGTACAGCAATTTTTTCTTGTCGCTACTTACCGCTTACCTTATGACGTTTTCAGCTTCCAATAGTATATCTTAGAACATTTTGCGTTTCTAAACGTAAACCTTGCATAATATTACTCTTTGAAGCCTGAATTTTAGCGTTTTTAAGCGTCATCTTGCGTAATCTTGGCGTCTCTCAGCGTAGATCTTTTTTAATATTGGTATTTCTAAGTGTAGATGTTATATAAGCTCAAAAACGCGTAAAACTTAGGTTTGAACATACATAGATTCGATTTTTCAGCTTTGTTTTTGAGCTTGTGTATTCTATAGTTTAATTTAGCGTTGAACTTACATCAATTAAAATGTTAAATTAACCAATTTTTTGTCGAATGCTTGGTCGGTGCTTTGATTGTTAATGTTTCGGGGTTCTAGGTTTTGGGAACAGCTTTCGAAATCGTTTTTCTTCGCAGACAACAAATAAAATGTAAATCAGCTAAACCAATTGGTCTAACTATGCTTCATAAAAGTGGAATTGTTTTTATTAATTTTTTCGTTGTTGGGATTGTTTTTGGATTGTTTTTGGGTAAGCCCAGGAGTTGTTCCAATCGTTCAGCATTTTTTGATGCAGCAAAAATTTTTATCTGGTTTCTCTTAGAATCTAAATTTAGCTTTTTTTATTTTTTCATTAAACCGTTAAAAAACGATATCAGTTTAACAATTCTTCAAACCTAACAGTTTCAATCTTTTTTGAAAATTTTTGACAATTTTGCTGATTTGAAGAGGAGTTATATAGAGAAGTATTTGTTAAAACTCAACGCAAGCTCGACAAAAAAACAAAAAAATAAGAGGTAAGAAAAGTCTTTGAAATAAGATTAAAGCCTCATATTACAGAATCTCTTCAATTGGCTACGGAACCCAGAAAAATGCTATTTGCAATTATTATGGACTTAGGATTTGTATGATAAACGCTTCGAAACGCCAAAATTATGTAATTTTCTTGCTTAGAAAGCAAAACTTATGTAATATAAGCACCTATAAATTGAATTGTTTGTGATACGCAACAAGCGACGCTTGCAAACGCAAAACTTGTAATATATACGCTTAGAATCGAAATTACTGTGTTTTAACGCCATGAGCGTGGATCATACAAAAACTCATCACATTCACCACCAAATTGAAAAAAGCTAATCTTTTTAGCGTTGACTCTTCGGAAAAGGAGTCTTACGTATTTGTTAAGGATTGTTCAACGCTAGCAAGTTCAAGCCACAATGTAGAACATCGGAAAAATCTCTAAATTGCATTAACTTTCCAGGTCTATAAAAGTAGCAAATTTTTTTAATGGGAGTTCAGTTAATCCAATTGAGGGTCAAAAAAAAGAAAATCTGAAAAGAAAAAATTAGGATTCGATTTTTCTCAAGAAGAAAATTTATAGATTTTAGTCAGTTTTGCAGAATTTTTATTCCCTGAAAAACTAAACAGCCTTTTCATCTTCAAAGTTGACAACAGGAGAAACAATTTCATTCGTTGATTTTTTATAATAACTTGGAAATGCTTTGATGCTGTTAGGTTTTGAAAACAAGAGAGAGAGAGAGAGAGAGAGAGGAGAGAGAGAGAGAGAGAGAGAGAGAGAGGAGAGAGGGAGAGGGAGAAAGAGAGGGAAGAGAGAGAGAGAGAGAGAGAGAGACCGGGCATGATGACAGCAACCCAAGACATGCTGTGGACAGGGGTTTCCAAACCGATCATACCACACAATAGGTATTGGCCGGAGCGAACGAAATTTGGCTGAACTCGGCAGCTCCAAACAGACTTTGGACACAATCGAACAGATCCAAGGTCAGCTACAGTTGATCAGACAGAGAAAAAGACCAAGGGCCAGACCATTGACCTGACGCACTTAAACATGTATAGGCGTCCAATTATAATCAGTTATAATTTATTCTTTTCACTTTTTGACCGAGAAGTAATTTAAAAAAAATTGATTAAAAAACCAGCAACTTAAAGACCATTGCCAATTTATGAATTTAGGTTCATGAAGTGGTATACTCATTACGATATAGATGTTTGATACTAATTGACAGCTGTTATTTTGATTAACAGTCACTAGAGCACATTTTTTAATTGTTGCTGAGGTCCTCCTGTAGGCTGGACATCTCAGGTTTAGGTGCGCGACCCTAGACCGCTCTGATCAGACCATTTCGCAGACTTTGTCCTCTGATCAGACCATCGTGCGACCCAAGGCCCTCTGATCAGACCGTAGTGCGACCCAAGAGATCGTGCGACCATAGTGCAACCCAAAAGACCTCTGATCAGACCATAGTGCGACTATCAGACCGTAGTGCGACCCAAGAAATGGTGCCACCATAGTGCGACCCAAAAAAACTTGTGCGACTTTAGTGCGACCGACGCTCCCTCTGATCAGACCATTCTTGTATCCATGTCATAATCCGTTGTTACTTGTTTAAATGATTCAATTCAAACCTATATACTACTCGACTGAAAATTTAATAAATTAGTATATCTTGTTAAGGTTAGGACAAAATTGTTTGATAAAAGCATAAACAGAAAGTCATTTTAAAGTGCCTGCAACTTTTTTTGGGTTATCAAAAATAGTGATAAAGAACTGCACTCAAATAAATATGGTTAGTTAATGATCTGAGGCCTCAGATTTTGGGGCAACTTATGTCCAGACTTTGGTCTCTGATCAGACCGTAGTGCGACCACTGTCCAGACTTTCGTGCGACCTATGATCAGGACTATACTGCGACTTTGCCCTCTGATCAGTCCGTAGTGCGACCATTGTCCAGGCTTTCGTGCGACCTATGATCAGACTATAGAGCGACTTTGCCCTCTGATCAGATCGTAGCGCGACCATTGTCCAGTCCATCCTGCGAATCAAGCGTTTCCCAGACCATGGATTTTGGGTCGCACCACGCCACCAGTGTGCGACCCAAATGGTCTGATAAGAGCAGTCTATGGTCGCGCACCTAAACCTGGTATCTATGTTTTGGATCAAAATAAGGGTAATGACAAGAACAAAAAGG
>NW_027452821.1:0-14662 GCF_964194025.1 Convolutriloba macropyga
ACACTTACGTTAACGATATTTCTTGTGAATTTAAGATAAGCGCTGAAAGTAGCGCGGTGAATATTTGTCAGATTTGCTATTTTAGCGGTGAAATTTGTTTTTCACCGCATTTTGCTGGTAGCGATGAAATTTTCTTTCACCGCATTCTGCTGGTAGCGATGAAATTTTCTTTCACCGCATTATGCCGGTAGTGCAGAAAATTTTTTTTGACCGCATACTGCTGGTAGCGGTGAAAATTTTTCTTTCACCGTTTAAGTGATGAAAAATTTCTACCGCTTAGATGTTTTTTTTTCACCGCATTCATCGTATTGATCGCAAATCTTACACTTTTACTCAATTTCACCGCAAATCTTATATCTTTTTGGCGATTTTTAGCGGTGACACCTCGACCCGAGTGGAAACAACTTGTCTACTAAAAAGTCGGCATAATTAATAGTTCTTTCAGCTGTTTTGGTATAATAATTCACTTGTTTAACAGTTTATAGATATTAGCTGCAAAGATGCTTTTAATATATATCAGGCGCCAGTCAGAAGCTCCAGCGGCAATAGAAACAAGGGTCCACGATTCATGATCCAGAAATAGTCGAACATAAAGC
Organism: Convolutriloba macropyga; assembly: GCF_964194025.1. Taxonomy (NCBI): domain Eukaryota; kingdom Metazoa; phylum Xenacoelomorpha; order Acoela; family Convolutidae; genus Convolutriloba; species Convolutriloba macropyga. The sequence goes on from NW_027452821.1 coordinate 597, forward strand.
TATCAACTTTTCGTAGCAGAGCATACGAAGCAGTTTTCTTCATCAGCACAGTTCGCCCCAAAAGAAGCAGCTGAAGGTTGCTTTCACGACAAAATTCCCCACAATCAAGGTTGAACCGAGAAAAATTTGTTAAACGTCAACATCAATTGCTTCACTGAACAACTTCTGAAAAAGAAACATCTGCTGCAGATTTATCCCCAAACGAAAGCCATATACTCAAAACCTCTGAAGAGCTGAACATTTTCAAAATATCAGAAATGAGTTCCAATAACTGAGTTACAGTACCAACAAGATTATCATCTTTGATGTAAGTACTAGAGCCGAAATCCCGTTAGGCACCAAATTGAGTTCATTTTTTATTGAATTGAGCTTTCGCAGACTGTAAAGCGCAATATTTTCAATGGAATTTGTTTCTTTGAAGTAATGTAAATGTTCTAAACAGGTATGAACAATTTTACAGCTCTTGGGAAGATTGTAAAAAGTCAACTGAACGCAGATATCCTGAAAAATCGAATTGAGCCAAGGACGGAAAAAATCTCGAAATAATATCGGGTAACGATTCACCGTTAGCTGATTTTCTCATGTGAATTATAAGCGATCTGATTTTGTCAAGTTTTTGGAATTGACGAAACACGAGTTGGTTCTGATAAAACCAAATTGGCAACTTGAAGCTTTTTCAGATTCGGAAAGGCAGTAAGATCTTCAACTTCTAGCTCCGCATCGTAGAGACACAATTCAGTTAAGTTCGAATAAAGACGAAGTTTAGATGGGTCCACTCTCTCATTACTAAAGACTACTAGTTTTGTAACCATATTACGGTCCGAAAATTGATGAATAATTCGAGGTGGCCAACAAAATTTCAACGTCAGCGTTATCTTTCAAAACACCCGCTTTCAACCAATCAAAAAATTTGTTGTAATTGTCTGAAACGAATCCGGCATATTCAACCAAATTTTACTTTTTTCAACGATCTGTAAAACACCTTTTCGTTTTGAAGAAGAAACGGCAATAAATCGGAATCTGTCCTCATCATTTTTGCACCAATTTCGAGAGATTAAATCGCCAATTTGTTTCTGTACTCATAAAATCAACAAATGTGTAAAGACGTGACTTCGAGGCAAAAACCCCCATTCGCTTTCGATGTGACAACGCATGTATAGAATAGAACTCTTGATTACGTCATTCAGAATACTACAAGAAGCACGTAAACTCATGACGTCACGCAATGTTCGAACATGAAACAAACCTTCTTGAGTTGACGAGCTGTCGATTAGCAGTTGACAGATATATTCCAAAACATTGACAGGCAATTGGTACAGAAGAAGTACATAATCTGTGTTTTTGTCGGCAACCAATTCGGTTTCACCCATGTTACAAATCTGAAATATTGAAAAATGATCAACATCAACGTCGAAGTGGTTAAAATCTGAAATCTGTAAACATTACGGAGACAAGCATCACCAGAAAAAAGCTTTCCAATCAAACTGAGATAAAGATTCATTTTGAAAGTTTCATAAAGTAATGAGGGGGTAATAGAGGCGGGGGGGTATTGCTTTCATTTCCTCTAAGCTTGGAATGGAGGGACTGAAAAAAGAAAGTACAAACTTCCCTTGTTAATCAGGTGCGTATATATATATATATATATATATATATATATATATATATATATATATATATATATATATATATATTGCGATAAAAATTAACCCAATGAAAGTGAACGCGTTGCTTTTCAAGCAATAACTTTCTATTATTTCTATTTAACAGCACATGCGCACATGCTTGGTAATGGCGGGACATAAACACACGGGCGTCGAAAAAAACAGATCGAAGGGACTTAAAATTAAAGCGATCAAGAAAGACATGTTATAGAAAAATCAAGATTGAACAGAGCAAATTTTGAGAGCATAATTTTTAAAAGCATTTTGCGTTTGCTTTCAATTAATAGAAAACAAACAAAAAAGCACGTTGAAGTTTGTATAATAGTAAGTTTTCAATTGTTGTGCATCTAGTTTTGATTAATTTGCAGTTCAGATGTTCACTTGGCAGATGTGAACGCATATAAAACATTTTTTAAGACAATGGGCAACTGTGAAAAAAAGTTGCAGTACGAATCCACAAATTGAAAACAAGTTTTTTTTTTAGAAATTTTGAATTATTTTCCGGGACAATTCCGCAGTTCAAAAAACCTTTCCTACCTACTGTATCCACGCTGAAAACCTTGAACGATATTAGCTGGCATAGAGAGTCATATATGACTCTGGATCTTTTCCGTTTGTCCACTCCAGTACCATAAGCATCCCCAGGTAGAAAAGACGTGCCAATACGTAAAAAAGACGTGCCAGTTAATAATGGTGTTATAATATGACACGTTTTTCTGGGATGTAAAAAATATGCACACAGGCCACAAAAAAAATCATGATATCTTGAATATTTTTTTGAATTTTTATAACAAATTTTCATTTTGAAACATGTGGTGTTGTGTTCAATCTGTTGATGGTTTTATTGATGATCTGTTCTCTGCAGTGCGCGGTGTTGAAGTTGGCAGTTTTACCTTTGGTTTTACTGATTGTGGTTCTTCTGATCTGCTTGCATATATTGATTGTGCACCATCGTTTGATAAGTCTTGAATTGTGATCTAATCATAATTAATTTTTAGGTAATTTAATACGTTCTCTGGAAATTCCATAATGTTTACAAAATCTGTATTTAAGATTGCTGTGTCCCAAGTTCATTATTAAAATCATTCGGAAGATTTTTACATCTTCTGAAAATAAATCACCTGTTTTTACTCGAAAGTCTTCAAAATAATGGAAGTTTTTATAATAGTGTGAACTCTGAGATAATGTTTAAGACGTGAATTTTCTCTGATTGAACTCTATGCAATTTCGAAGATATTGTAGAATTTAGCGAACTTTCTTAGATTTAACGTTAGTTCTTAAAGTTGCATGTTATGTTTTTGTTGTGATTGTAATTTCCGATTTATATATTTGCAGAATCCTTTTTTCATATGATGATGATTCTATTGCTTTTTATGTACTCCTATCGTGTTGTTTATCATGATGTTCAGAAAATTTTAAGAATATTGTCTCCACATCGTCAACATATTTTGCATAACAACGTATTCGTTTTATATCAGGCATGTTTACGTTATATAGTGTTTTATCGAACTTAGCTTTAATATTAGTAAGTTCGTGTGTTGTGTCTATAGGAATGATCACAGTTAGAGTGTTCCCGGGCCAAGGTGTACACCCGTATTCCACAGTTATTAAGCGAGAATAAGGATGTAAAGCCGATTCCACTCTTAATTAGCAGGGATAAGAGAGTAAGAGCGTAATTTTGAGACAATTACACCATTTTGTACACTCTTTACACTCTTTAATACACCCTTATTACACTTTAAAATATACATTCTATTTACACTCTTTATTCCACTCTTTAATACACTTTTTTCCATGGGTTAACCCCATGCGAAATAGAGAAGACGAGTTAGAAAATCTATATTTTTAATTTTTGTTTTTTTATACTAAATTTTTTTAAATCATTTTTTCCATATGATGGAGCAAAAAATCGACCCCCAACCCAAACAGGGCTTTTGAGTTCTTGCTGTAATCTAATTTCAAATTATTTATGCAATTCTTCAAAAAATTCGGTTGGGTGCAAGTGAACCTGGAAAGTGTTCAAATTATTCAAGTGTTCAAATTATTCTTGCAATTTTTCAAAAAAAATCAGTTGGGTGCAATTGAAACTAGAAACTGTTCAAGGGAGACAAAAGTAGTGAAAATATCAAAATAATTTCTTCTGCAATCAATTTTTCTATATGATGGAGCGAAAAACCGACCCCCAACCTAGGTTTTAAACTCTTCCTGTAATCTACTTAAAAATTGTTCTTGAAATTTTTCAAAAAAAAAATTAGTTGGGTGCAAGTGAAACTGGAAAGTGTTCATGGGAGACTAAAGTAAGGAAAATTTCAAAAAATTATCTTTCTCAATCGTTTTTTCTATATGATGGAGCAAAAAATCGACCCCCCCCCAACCTAGGTTTTTGAACTCTTCATGTAATATACTTTCAATTTATACTTGCAATTTTTCAAACAAAAATAGTTGGGTGCAGGTGAAACTGGAAAGTGTTCAAGGAAGACAAAAGTAGTGAATATATCAAAAAATTATCTTTTTCAATCATTTTTTCTATAAGATGGAGCGAAAAATCGACCCACCCCCAACCTAGGTTTTTGAACTCTTGATGTAATCTACTTTCAAATTATACCTGCAATTTTTCAAACAAAATTAGTTGGGTGCAAGTGAAACTGGAAAGTGTTCAAGGGAGACAAAAGTAGTGAAAATATCAAAAAATTCTCTTTTTCAATCATCGTTTTTTACACTCTTTACACTCTTTTCCCCGTTAGTTTTGAGGAAAATCCTCGGCCCGTGTTTTTTTTATTTCAAGTTATTTCTGATGTCAAATGATAGTTTTGCTGGTTCTTTATAAACTGTTGTTGGACATGCAGACCCTATTCTGAGTGGTGTTAATTGTTCATGGTTTTTTTATTTGTTCTTTATTGACTTGTGTGTGATTATCTTTACTAATTGTTATTCCAGTTGACAAATTTTTCGACTCCATTTGTTTTTCGTTTACTGGTCGAATCAGATAGGATGTTTTATTGTCTGAATTTTTGGTTACTTTACTGTTACTACTTACGTGGTTTATGCAAAGATCTTCTACGATCCAGACCTTTTCCATTGATTAGATAAGAGTATCTGTTAGATGTTTTGCATAGGTTAAATTTGATTCACTGCAGTCCGCTGTATTACAATTTAAAGCTTCTATTTATTGTCAAAGAGATAGTACTAGCCCCTATACTACTATCGCCCACTCTAAGATCTTGCAATCTTTTTAATTTTTCTTTGAATAAGGAAGAGTAATTGTTCCGACCCCCACTTTAGTGGGGAGGGAGGAACTATATACTCAATTGGGTTTTTTTTTGTTCAGTCTATTTTGGCCGACCGATATATTCATCGTAGAGAATTGTGAGTGGTATCATTAAAGAGCCCGTCCAGCGTAGAATACGGAATTAAAAAGCTTTTTTCGATTTTCGTGTATTACAGGGAGTTATCGAGGTTTAAAGTTTTGTGAACATTCGACTCTTTTTGTTCACATTTTCAGTAATTTTTGCTAAAATTTGTCACAATTTCGCTAATAAAATTCAAAATAAGTTAAAATTTTTAACGGCAGAGTGTTGTTGTCACCGTATGAGATAGAAGAGCTTTGCTGAATTGTTTGATTGAGGCATTTTTTGATAAAATTTTCAAAATTCAAATTTTTAATAAAATTTTCAAAATTCAAACTTTTTTCATCAAAAATGGCACAAAATATGATTTTTTGGTCCGCTTTGTTAAAGTGTGCCGGACTTAGTGACCTGGAAACCTTAACACAGACTCCCTAATCTCAAAGAGAGCACTAGTTGCAATAAGGCACCGTATGAAAGTCTGCTGGAATTAAAACTTTGCCGTTTTTTGCAGATTTATCTCGGTATTTATACAAAATGCATAGTTTTTTTTTAATATTTGAAGAACTCCACGCAACAATTGATCTAATTCGAAAGCACTTGGAACACTTGATTGGTTTGCTGGGCGCGCGACCAGATCAGGGAGAGGTTCGACAATAGCATGGATTCTTAGAATCAGAGACTTTTTGGTTTTTATTTTGATGCTGCCTTTTTCAAAATATTTTGCTTTTGTTTTTTTAATGTTAATTACTGACAATATTTTTTATTCACGGCTCCGTTAATGACAGACAGCTCCAATTTACGAAAATTCGAGGCCAAATGTAGATAAAGTTTGTTTTCAGAGAACCAAAAGATTTTTATGGCTTTGAGGATGAGTTTTGGAAAAATTTAACTGAATTCTTGTTTTTGCCTTCAATTTTTATTCTTGTGGCAGTCTGATTTTTAAGTTTAACCACTCAAAGATTTAAATTTCGTCCTCAAGAGGTGCAACTGAACCTTTTCTATTCATTCGGTTGTTACCTAATGTCTCTTACGCTATTGAATGTATTTATTTTAAGGAAATTTCTGTGAATTTTTTGAACTTATCAATTTTTTATATCATTTTAGTCAGCATTTTGCTTATTCTCAGTAAGTACAGGCCAAATTTTCCTCCTTATAGAATAAAAACTGAATTTTTGGCCGGTTGTTTTAACAGATGATTTCCTTGCCTTTGTTACTACGAGGTTTCATACAAAATTTTCTGATTTTTGTGCTTAATTGCCCATTTTTGCTGTTGTTTTTGTTTCTTTTTTATATTGTCACATTTTCTTTTACAATCTAACTGAGAAACGCTTAACAACATTTGAAACTGAACATAATTTTTGTTCTCATAACATATCGTTTGAAGGGCTGCGACACCGTTCTCTTGCAGAAATTGGTAGTTTTTTATTTTTGCCTTTTATTAGTTGTTAATATTTGCTGTCATATGAAAAATATTGTGTAATTAAAGGTCTCAGTGGCCAACGCTCGATAAGCACGTGAACTTAATTAACTAATATCGGTATATAACTAATGGCTGTCTTGACTTTCGAATTAACTTTCTAAAAAAATATTATTCTTAAACTTATGACTTTTTGTTCTGGTTTTGGTTTTTTTAGTATTTTACTTTGTTGTATCATTTTCGTAAATTAGTCTCCTTATTTAGAGCTCTTGTTAATGTTTTGTCGAATCAAAAAATAATTTTTCTGTGGTTTAAACTTTTTAAATGATGTCTTAAGGGCTTAGACAATTTGTTTCAGAAGAATTTTGTGAAGTTCAGATACTTTTCAGTTTTGTGGTTCTTGTTGTTGTCATTTTGTGATAGTCGTGTTACAATTAGATGTTATGATGATCAAACGAGACGCAAATGAAGATGTTATATTCTCCCGGTTAATCTCTTATGGTTAATCGCGGTTAAATTTTATGGCTTCAAAACTGTGGTTTCTTAAAGTTGTTTGTGAAACTTATTAGTTCAGCTTGTATTTAATGTTATTTTATAGTCTTATGATTTAGTCTCATCAATAACAGTCGCAATTAGTTTTCCAAGTAGCTGCAAGACAAACTGTCAACTCTTTTAGTGAAAAAGTTTTGTTGGCTATGATTTTTGAAAATATTTGTTTTTAATAAAAAAAAAAGAGATGGATTTTTGAGATCTGCAAATCTTTTTTCTGTTGAATTCCAGCTCACTATCTCAATATACAATTCACATCATTTATCTTTTGAAATGCAATTTGCTCTTCATAACGGTTTTATTTTCCTCAAATGATCTTTCTTCTTGGAATAACCAGTTTTTATAATATCAATTTTTGTGACCTTTGGACCTTTGGAAATTTTTGTAGGTTTATGTTTTCTTTTCACATTATCACAATAATGGGCGTCATTTGACTTACAAATGTTGTCAACTGCAAAAAATGCAAACGAAGATTTTTATTGTTTTTAGTGATCAGCTTAATATTTAATTGATTGGGTGGACATCGTTTTCGTGCATAATTTTTCGTGCAAATTTTTCGTTTTTGCCTGTATTTGTCGTTCTTTTTGTAGTCATATGACCTATCCTGGATAATGAAAGGCCTCAATCGCTCTCTATGAATCTCAATGATTTCATTTGATGCGTAATGTTTCTAATCAGTTCTAATTTAATTCTTTTTTTTTAAAAAAAAAAGCAATGTTTTAATAAACTTTTGCTCCTTTTGCTCATTTCTAGCCCACTTGTTGCCAAGTCGCATTGAGGAAAAGTTCCATGTTTTGTTCCAAAAAAGTAGCGGTTAGTCTTCTTAGTATAATTTTTATCTTTTGCCATTTTGATTTGGTTATTAGTGGTTTTCAAAAATTGGACAAGGAGTTTTGGTCGTAATTATTATTTGTAATTATTTGATTTTTATTGCCGTCTCTCCTGGCAGTCACATTATGGTAGCCACAGGTCTCATAGGCACTCTAGAGTAGATTGTTTTATTCTTTTAGTTGTTTGTTGAACGATATGTTGATATGTTAATTTTTTTATCTCTTCCTCATTTGGTAGACAATTAAGTGAAAAATGTAGATGAGCGTGGTCGGAACTTAATATGCGAACGCACATTACCGAGCCTCCTTTTTCGCATTATCAATTCAACTAACCGAAAGGAATAACTGCACTGAAAGAATGGCTTTATCGGGTAAAAATAAATTAATCTCCTCGAATCAATAATTACTTATCAGGATTAGTCAATTAAATATACTCAGTCTTTATAAAATCCAATTATTCGAGTGTTCTTTTTCAGTTTGAGTGATCTCAAGTCCCTTTCGGATGTCAGTCCTTACTGGTTCCATAAAGTAGCCACTTTTCAAGTAATTCGCCGTACTTGACACCAATTGACTGAAAGATGAGGAGGTGGAAACCAAACAAATTTAAAATGAAATGTTCAGAAATTGTGTTTTTGCTTCAAATTTCCGATTACATATATAAATTTTGGGGGAGGGGTAAATTTTGAATTTAATTACACTGTCGAGGACCCTAGTTCAATTCGAGGCTAATTGTTTCCATACGTCCAGCCAAATTCTTTTCATATGCAAAATTGAGGCAAACTAAAAAGTTGCGTCAACATCTGGGTTTGATCTCGTGACCTTCTCCAATCTCACCCAATGCTTAACCGATTGCGCTACATGTCCTTAGCTTTGAAGGAAACTGAAAATAAGTCATTAGAACGGTCGCGAGCGTAATTCCAGGAGATGTTTTATTGTCCAGCCAAATTCCAGAACACCTTTATTGTCGAGCCAAATTCCAGGTCGTAGGTTTTAGTTCCAGTTTAATTCTAGGACGGTCGTTTTAGTTCCAGCCAAAGTCCAGGACATCACATTAGGTCCAGACACATTCTTTTCATACCCAATATCTGTCGAGGACACCCGTGTTGAGGTCGTGGAAGTATGAACCAGACGATCCAGACGCAAAACACCCATGACTCGACAGTCCAGACAATAATTGGGGTATGAATCGAAATTCCGGGAAACTGTGCGAAATTGTGCGAAGTTTTGCGAAATGCGCAAAGAATCAGAAATTGAACGACAGTGACTCGACAAAACAGACAGTGAGAAACTGTGCGACCGTGAGTCAATAGACCAGACATTAACAGAATTGTTTCTGTTGTCTCCCAGCGTTGAGAAATACCGACAAAAACGACATACGAAGCGCCAATTTCGGTCGGTTGGGTTGAAAATTGTTATAACTTCTTAATTACTGAACCAATCAAACCGAAACATAGCTCATTAGATTGCACGCAAAACGGGCTTTAAAACTATATATACAATGACTGGTTTCTTTTAAGTACTTAGGAAATCAATGCCTATAAGCATTCAGCCACGATGATCTTTTTCCAATTGGTACCAAACGCTCGTTCGGTTATAGTTTCCCAAGGGTGCATCAAAAGACTTCGCCATAGTCTTAAAAGTTTGGTGCAATAATATCGCAACTCATATTAACCGGTTATCAACATAAACACTCTGATTAAAGAAAAAATAAAGATCGAGCAGTTAGCACTCAGTCATCATGCCCTCTTTTCACCAGGTACGAAATACAAGATTTATGAATCGAAAGACTGGGTCATTGTTCCGAAATACCAGATTTATGATTCGAAATACGAGATGCATGACTCGAATTACGTGGATTTATGATTCGAAGTACGGGCCGCATGAATCGAATTACGGTGATTTATGATTCGAAACGGTAGGATTATGACTCGACAGACCGGGTCATTGTTCCGAAATACCAGATTTATGAATCGAAAGACTGGGTCATTGTTCCGAAATACCAGATTTATGATTCGAAATACGAGATGCATGACTCGAATTATGTCGATTTATGATTCGAAGTACGGGCTGCATGAATCGAATTACGGTGATTTATGATTCGAAACGGTAGGATTATGACTCGACAGACCGGGTCATTGTTCCGAAATACCAGATTTTTGAATAGAAAGACCGGGTCATTGTTCCGAAATACCAGATTTATGAATCGAAAGACTGGGTCATTGTTCCGAAATACCAGATTTATGATTCGAAATACGAGATGCATGACTCGAATTATGTCGATTTATGATTCGAAGTACGGGCCGCATGAATCGAAGTACGGTGATTTATGATTCGAAACGGTAGGATTATGACTCGACAGACCGGGTCATATTTTCCGAAATACCAGATTTATGAATAGAAAGACCGGGTCATTGTTCCGAAATACCAGATTTATGAATCGAAAGACTGGGTCATTGTTCTGAAATACCAGATTTGTGATTCGAAATACGGGATGCATGACTCGAATTATGTGGATTTATGATTCGAAGTACGGGCCGCATGAATCGAATTACGGTGATTTATGATTCGAAAGGGTAGGATTATGACTCGACAGACCGGGTCATTGTTCCGAAATACCAGATTTATGAATAGAAAGACCGGGTCATTGTTCCGAAATACCAGATTTATGAGTCGAAAGACTGGGTCATTGTTCCGAAATACCAGAATTATGATTCGAAATACGAGATGCATGACTCGAATTATGTCGATTTGTGATTCGAAGTACGGGCCGCACGAAACGAATTACGGTGATTTATGATTCGAAACGGTAGGATTGTGACTCGACAGACCGGGTCATTGTTCCGAAATACCAGATTTATGAATAGAAAGACCGGGTCATTGTTCCGAAAAACCAGATTTATGAATCGAAAGACTGGGTCATTGTTCCGAAATACCAGATTTATGATTCGAAATACGAGTTGCATGACTCGAATTATGTGGATTTATGATTCGAAGTACGGGCCGCATGAATCGAATTACGGTGATTTATGATTCGAAACGGTAGGATTATGACTCGACAGACCGGGTCATTGTTCCGAAATACCAGATTTATGAATAGAAAGACCGGGTCATTGTTCCGAAATACCAGATTTATGAATAGAAAGACCGGGTCATTGTTCCGAAATACCAGATTTACGATTCGACTTACCGGGTCATTAACTTCTTCCGGGACCGTGTATTTAACGACCCGGATTGACACACCCCCCCCCCCCCCCAGACGACGCTTTGTCGAGTCATATTTCTAATACCTCGCCCCGGGCAGTCTTTTCATACCTTAAATCTGTCGAGGCCGATCTTTTAATATTTCCAGGTCCCGACCAGGCAGTGTCTAATTCAGTGTTTTAATCTGATATAAAACGCTCTGGATCACAAGTAGTTGGTTCAAATTGTGAGCTGAATCAGTACTGATAACGACCTGAAGTTATTTTTATTCAGTACTGAAATTACCTCACTAATGATGTACGATGCTGGTCTTCAGTTAGATAAACCTGATGAATGAATTGACTTTAGTTTTTATTCAGATTGTAAATAGTTTTAACACTTATATGAACAATTATACTATGTGAGAATTCAGACTTGATTACTGGAGCACCATCTCGACGAACTTGATTTCTCCTGATACTAACTCTGCCTTTTTCAATTTCGCGCAGAAAGACTCAGTAAACTTGCTGCAACGTGTTACAATATCATTTTTTCACTATTCATTATAAATAAATCTTGTATTACTGTTCAGGAGTTAATTTCAAATCTGGCCAGAACAGCGGCATTTCTTAGTTAAATTGATCACTTAGGCCAGACTGTCGACAATTTTTATCGACATATGCTGTTAATTATGTGCAAGAGAATAGCATTCAGAAAAAAAAAATACAAAAAAGAATTCAAACTCTGATGAATTTTGATTGTCAAAATTATTCAATTGGTCGCCGTTTTAGGATGCCAGGGATTTTGGTGATGGTAATAATATCACTTCATCACAAAAGTTGCTGTGAAATTGTGGATTTTACTAGATTGTAAGGTAACTTCGAGCTTGTTGAAATTATAACTTTAAAACAAATAAGGGAAGCATTCATTTGAGGTCTCCATCAAAAATTTTCCTTAAAATATTAATTAGGAACATTTTTCAAAAGCCTAAATATTTCAGAACTTGTATTTCAGAATAAGATTTGTTGTGCTTAGAAATTATAACATGGAAATTCTATGAACTCGATTGAAACAGTTTAATAAACAAAGACAATTGCCATATTCGATAGCACAAGTTATCAAAAAGTGCCCGTTGTTTTTTTGAATAGAAAAAATTAGAAAAAGAAAACGGTCAGTGAAAAAAAAAAATTAGTAAAAGTAAAGTTTCTTCGCTTGACAAAACGTGAAAAACCATTTCTTTCCTGGTTTTCTATTTGATAAATTTCTAAAAGGTTTTTCATTTTGCACACCAGTATATTATCTTAAAAAATATTCATAGAAGAAAACCTTATGATATAATTACAAAAAAATCAATAAAGGAGCCAAATCTTATAAATTTTTAGTGAATGAAAAAACCGACGTTCAATTAATAACCAAATTAGAATTTAGGTCGGATGTTGCCATATTTAATTAAATGACTGCAATAATACTCAACTTTAAGCAGTGAAAAAATTAGTTTCGGAATAACAATTTTGCAAAAACCGAAATGAGATAGAAAAACAGATACTAAAACTTCTATAATCAAATTATATACTCCACTTTGTCATTGTAAAGAACACAATTGTAGGTGTTACCAATAACCTAATATTTAGAAGAAACAATTAATAGAAACATTTGATTAAAAAAATTTAAACTTTTTTTGTTTTGAATGAAAACTATTTTGAGAACGCGATAGTCAACACAAAAAAAAACGCGTTTTGTTAAAACCAACTAAAAAACTTCAAGCAATTTTACATCATACTTAACTTAAGAAGTAATTTGCATTCATAATGTAAAATAAATTTGACCCAAAACATAGCTTTAAACAATTGCAAAGTTTGAACAATCTAACTTCAATTACCTCTGTTATATTACCTTTTGTTTGTTGAAAATATATATTTCTTGTCACTGAACTATATCTATATGTTACTGACCCACTCTTGAAATCACGCTGAAAATCGAAGCATCTAAAACTTTTAAAAAAACTTTGATCAGCTAATTCGCTCTGTTTTTTTCAATCGCACAAAAACATTACAATATGTTCGAACGTTACTTTTTCGTAAGGCATCATTAAAACGCTACTAAAAATTAGATCAGTTCTGTCACTTCTGTCAGTTCTGACATACGATTTGCTGGCTCCAAAAAGTTACTTCACGAATGCAAATACAAAAATGCAATTATCCGAATATAAAGGTATTAAGAAAAAGCTTTTAAGTATGCAGTAATTTTATAAACCTTTCTCTTTCTAAACATTTTTTAAAGCATTTTTTCTACTTTAAACCTTGAAAAGTTTATGATCTTGATCCAAACCTTCTAAAACACATTAAGGGTTAGAGTTAATCGTAAGCACAAGTAGTCACTAGAGATTCATCAGCTTTTTCCTGAATTTATAATAGAAGGATTTATTAGTAAAGTTTATGAAGATCCTCCAATAAAACGATTTGTACAAAAAAAATCCTCTCTCAACTCAGCGTTAGCCTTCTTTTCGCCGACTTCTTCCCAAAAATCGTCCAACCATTTGGTCCCCAAAACAATAATTATTTTCGAAAAAAAGGTATCATTTTTTTCCTCACCTGACAAATCTATATTACCACATAATCACAATAAATCATAGATCATTCATTGGTGAAGTATTTATGCCATTAATTTTTTTCAATCGATAGTAATTCAATGGGCAAGTGCATATTTTTATGAAGCCAACGCGGAACTGAAATCGGCAGTTGTAAAATTGATTTTCATGCAAGAGTGTTAAAAATTAACAATGAAAATCGTTAATTTTGAACACTACATGAAATTCAAGTTACTGGAATGAATGGAGAAAACAGATGCAACAAGAAAAGTAAACTGCCCAGTGCGTGTCATATTTGAACCTCGCAACACTGTATAGCCAAATAACATTAAAAACACACAAGGCACTAACAATATCATAAATTGAACAGAATAAAAATGCCCGGCTCAATTTGAATTAGTGTTTTTGTTTTTTTTTGTATACAATTTTTTAGGGCATAACAGTTCATACCTTCAGAGATAAACGTATTATGTTATGTTTACACATAATAAAGAC
>NW_027452822.1:0-16921 GCF_964194025.1 Convolutriloba macropyga
CTTGCAAGAACATACTCGACCCACCCACCTCTTTGGAATTCTTGCTTGACGCTGCACAACCCACGTGCATGCATTCACATGTTCCCACTGGTAGATATTATAATATAAATTATAAAGATAACAATACCTACTAGCTACAGGGTGTAGTAGGTACCCTACCAGCCAGGAGTGGCGACATGCGACTTGCGAGTGCCTAGCTGCGAGTACTGATGATAAGGATTATTTAAAACGATAATACTCGTACTAGTACTCTGTACTAGTACTAGAGCGCGGAGGTCCCACATGCCGGCCAGCATGCTAGTACGTTAATAAAGTAATAGTACTCGTACTCGTACAAAGCTTGAATAACCGGCAACTTGTAGGTCTCCCTCCTTGTAGGGTAGGGTTGACCTACCTACTTAGCCTGTAGCTGGGTAGGGTACTGGGTAGGTAATAGGTAGGTACCTAACCTGGACAAGCAGCAGGGACCCTCCTGGTACAGTACAAGTGAGGGGGATGGTTACAGAGGGGGCGGGGCCGTGAGGCACAGGCTAGGGGGACTCGGACCGTACAGTCTTAGTAGTACTCCTGGTACAAGTAGCCAGTAGGGTACTCATACGTACTACAAAACCAGAAGCGTCACCTGCTTCACCCATTACGCAAGCTTACGAAATTTGGCATGTAGGGTACATTATTGTACTGTGGTAGCTCCTGAGCTCCAGGCTCCTGAGTGATGACCGGCTGAAACAGCAGCACAAAAAGAGCGCACAACATGGTCTGGCTGACAATTCTGCAGCACCCTGAGACTTGGGAGTCAGAACCACGCCTGGACAGGCGGGCGAGCTGCAAGTCCCTACTTGAAGTAATTCACTGCCAACAAGGTGCCCTCTACTACCCCAGCCAGGAAATCGGATTTAGCGGCAGGGGGCGAGCGGGAGAACGTAGTGAAAAAACTGACGCAACGCTTCGACAGTACATTCCGAGAGCTAGAAGACACAGGTCATCAGCGGAGGCTAGCGGCTGATCTCCGGGCCCGCTTCTCTTGGCGGCAGCGATCTTTTCTAACGGAGAAGGATAGCTTGTCGGAATTTCCCATGGCCACCGCCACTACCGCAGCTAGCAGCGGCGTGGGTGCCGCAACAGCAACTCGAGGCACAGCTGCGCTGCAGTCCAACCTGTCGTGGTATGTATGTTGCACGTGCAGTCACCCACCTGGCTACTCCTGCAGGTTTCTCAATTGTTATCACCCGCTCTTTTCCGAACTAGCCATGCTTCAGGTCCTCCATTTTTACAGTGCAGTAAATCATGGCCTCTAGCCAGGGACACCTAACCATGTCATGCTGACTGAGTGCCAACTGCTGTGCTGTGTGCTTAACGGCCCCACAGGTGGTCTCAGTGCTTGCGATGGCGCCAGACCAGCGCACATGAAGCCCTTACAGCTGAGGAGAGACTCCTCGCGGTTCGCAGGTGCGGTGTATGATACAAGTGGTGCTTGGACTGCCCTCAATGCCCCATCTCGCCTCCCCCCCCCCCTGAGGACACTCGATTTCACAATTGTACGTGCCCTGAAACTGTGTGCTCTGGGATACAGCGGAGAGTCTCCCGTCAAGGTCCAAGATGTGAAGCTCCCTTCTGGTCATAGTATGCATACCTACACGTCGGTGGGGTCCATTCCGGACCGGTCATCTCCGATGGTTTGCATTCCCGGGTATGGGGCAGGGGTAGGCTTCTTCTGGAAGAACCTGGAAGGCCTACGGGCTCTCGATGACCTGTATGCTGTCGACCCTCTCGGCACCGGCTTGTCCAGCCGCCCCCCGTTCAATGCCAAAACCACAGTAGATGCCGAGGAGTTCTTCATCAAGGCACTCTTGGAGTGGCGCCAAGCAGTGGGCATTGACAAGATGGTGCGGACCCTACCTTCTCTGTCTCTCTCGGCATCTCTATCTCTCTTCCCTCCTCCCCGTGTGCCCTCTCGATGACATCGTCACTGGTGAATTCACAACGAGTCCCTTTCCATCCCATCTCCTATCCCCCCCCCCCCCCCCCCCCCCCCCCCTTCTGTCTGTCTGTCTGTGTCCCTCTGTACAACCTCTGACGCTAGTCAAACAGGGCACACTGAATCTTCTCTATACCATATTTAGCAGCTTGAAGTACCACAGGCAACTTTTTGCCAATCGCCAATGCAGGTGGTTCTCGTCCTTGAATGTCTCCCGCTCTCTGCTGTGGGACTTTCTTCAGGTGCTTGTCGGCCACAGCATGGGCGGCTACCTCGCCACAGTGTATGCGCTCAAGCACCCTGAGCATGTGAAGCACCTCATCCTGGTTTCTCCCGCCGGAATTGTGAGTCACCAGACGCGTTCCCAGTCCCCTTCCGCCCAGCCACCTCCTCGCCCATGTCCTTTGCCTCCATCCCAGCTCGCCCCCATTTCTTCATACGGTTTGTGAAGAGTTTGGACGCCCCTCCCCCTATCCCCTCTACATTATGCTGCCCTTTGTTGAGTCACAAACTGGCCTAGCCCCCCCCCCCCCCCCCCCCTGGCCCCTTCTTTTCAATTGTCTTAGCTTCGTCTGTAGTCTTCGCCGCCTGCCCTCCAAAGCTGCCTTGACTGATGTTGCCTGGCTGGGGTGGTTGCCGCAGCCTGAAATGCCGAACGACTGGGAGCCCAAGGCCGTGCAGTCGTCTATGTCTGTGTCTGGCCTTCTCTGGCGCGCCGCAAAGGCGTCATGGAACTCTGGTCTCACGCCTGGAACAGTCACGCGGACCCTCGGCCCATGGGGACCAAAGCTTGTGGATCGGTATGTTAGCCGGCGTTTCAGGTGTTGCCCCCCCCCCCCCCCCCCCCCCTCTCTCCCCACCCACCCCACCAACCCCTTTGTGGCGTTTCGGCTGAGCTGAGAACAGTGGTGGACAACAGCTGCAGCAACAGAAATGTGGCTGGTTGCATGTGCGATATTTGTCTGAACGAAATAGGGCAGCGGCGTGTCGCAAAGGGGGGGTGGGGGGGCAGTTAGGGACGTACTTACCATGATTGGTGATTGGCAGAGCATGTCAATAACCGACACGCGGGATGTGTATCCGTGCAGATACACCGGTGAGGGGCTCACTGACGCGGAGGTGGAAGCCTTCCGCGACTACCAGTATCACATCCTTGCGCAGAACGGAAGCGGCGAGGTGAGCGGCACAGCTGCCGATGTCTTGTTTGTACCTGACTGGAAACGGCTCCACCATGGCCGCGGGGTTCTGCTTTGTCTCGTCTCCCCCCCCCCCCCCCCCCGGCTTTTGACCACAGCTCGTTCCCCCCTCCTTTGCTTCCCTGTCCCTTTCCTTTCCCATCCGACACCATGCCATACCTTCCCTTCCCTCTCCTGCACTCCCCTCCGCTTCTGGTCGCCCCTCTCTTATTGAGAGATGTTTCTGGCACATGGACACCCACGTGCTACACACCGTATTGACGTCTGACCCAGCCTGCTGCCTTGCCGACCTGAACAGCATGCCCTGCGGCACATCCTTCAGCCGTTTGCGTGGGCCAAGAGCCCGCTTGAGCACCGAATTCAGGATCTGAAAGTGCCGGTCACTTTCATCTATGGCGATAAGGATTGGATGCTGAACATCGATGAAAATGCGCCGTCAAGAGCTGTGAAGAACTTGAGCCAGGCGTCCGCCTCACCGCCGGCGTCTCCATTGGATCGGAAGATTCTGACTGTGCCTGACGCCGGGCACTATGTGTTCATAGACCAGCCGGTGAGGGCACCCACACCACACAGTGCTGACCTTCGAGAAAACCTGACATGCCCAGTGCTTGTCCCTCCCCCCAAGCCCACCACGCCAAACACACACACACACACACACACACATACACACCTCCCCACCTTCCTTGACAAGAGGTTGTCCCACGCACGCTAGGTTGCTGGCAGCATGGTGGCTGTATATATTGCCGGTTACAGGCCCGGCCCGGTGATCACTTCCCTTCTCGATCTCACGCGTGTCAATCTATCTGTCTCTTGCAGGACCGGTTCAAAGCCATCATGGACCAAATTTACGAAGGCCTTGCCTAACCCATTAATTACATTGAGACCACCGCAGGGTAAAAGCAGGGTAGGAGGGCGCCATATTCACACCAATTTATAGACACTATGTTACTAGGTTTGTACGGTTGGCACGTTGCTATATATAAATTCAAGTATGTTGCGTGCAAAATGAGTTTGCATTGCCGCTCGAGTCTATTCTGCCCAGTGGTGTCGTCCTCGTGATATATTGGCTTTGTTGGGTGCCGAGCGGGCTGAAAGTCCTTCAGGAGCCGCAAAAAGAACTGGGCCATCGCTGTGCATTGATGGATGTGGAAGATGGGCTTGGAAGATCCGAGCTGTGCTGCCCGTTGCTGTCCATGCATGTGAACTGGTTGCTGTTGTTGCGCCGGTGTGCCTTATATGGACGCTCACTGCCCCCCCCCCCCCCCCCCCCCTCTTCTCTCCATCCTGACCCACAACATCACAAGCAGGCTGGAACTGAGGCTGGTGTGTGTGTGAGAGAGAGAGGGGGGGGGGAGGGAGATAGAAGAGGGGAGCACGGTCAGAGGCAACTTCACGAAAGGGGGCACGGCGTTTTTCAGTTCACTGGCCTGGGCACGGCAGCTGATCTTCCACTGCAAAGCCCGCATTTTGCAGGCCGGCAGAATACGAGCGAAGTGACTGCTGCTGCCTCCCTTTACGCTCGTGCATGGCTAGGTGGCATGTACCTGTCATATCACCACCGGCCCCACACACCTTCCTGCGGGGTAGGGTGGCACCCCAACCAAAATGCAGCGAGACACTGTATCACCTCATGGTCACGACCCTGCGCCACATATGTGTGTCTGGCAACGCATCAGCCACGATGGGACAAGTGAGCATTCGTGTTTGCCTGGACAGTTCCTGCTCGTGAAAACCGCTCAACCATAGAAATGCATTCTGCAGATGCCATCGCGCGTCCAAGGAACTGAACAGAGGCACAGGCAGATGCGAGCATCGCAGTTTTCAATTAAGGCACAGTATACATTACAGTTATGGGGACAGGCTTAGACTCGTTACTTGTGGGGTGAATATTGGCGGTATCAGCGTAACCTGACCATTTCAAGTGGTGGTTCTGGTAGTTGCAGGAGAGCAGGGGAGGTGTTTGGCAAGGAAGAAAAGGGTAGCCTCACACCCAAGCCTCATTGGGACATCACGCCACCACCGCCCCGCCCATGTCTGAGAAGGTAATTGTCTGCGCAGAGACCGAGGGCTGTGCTCCGCTTCCCATTGTCATGACTGGGAGCGGGATATAAACCACTGCAACGGAGTCTACAGCGCCGACGTGAGAGCCTCCTGTAGCCTCAAGTCCGTTGCCCTCGCACAACAGCCGGGAGGTGAAGTGGAGCTTGTAGTTTGTGCCTGCCACCACTTGTTGGCAGGCGCCGAGGAGCTCCGGCTGTCCCAGGGTGGGCGTCTTGCCATTCCCGCACGCAGCATTGAGTACCTGGGGCATCTGCAACACCAGGTCTCCAGTCAGTGACGCCAGCAGTGGAAAGGCAGTGTTCTGTTTTGATGGGCATATGTCTGTGCATTTGCCTGACCGGGTGCCTGGTTGGGCAAACAGCTGCTTGCACGCCTGCATGTCCGCCCATACACCTGTCTGCCTCTCTGCGCAACCCTCTTTCGTCTGCGTGCGTGCCTGCCTGGCCTGCTGAATCCTCACAGACGCGGCGGACATAAAATGCAGAGTGGAGTGGAGCTGCCGGCTTTCGCGTGCTGTGCTGCTTGCTTCCTATCCGGAAGTTCTGCGGGTTCTTTTTGTCTCCCAAGACATGCAGAGGCTATTGTGGAAAGATCCCATGCAATCTCTCGTGAGTCTCACCTCCTTGATGCCTGCCTGACCCCAAGCTATGTACCTGCAGTGGGCAAAGGAACCACGCTCAGCGCTGGGAACAAGGCCACAAGGAAGATACGTGACCGGACGTGGGTGGCCATATAGCGAGAAGTAAGCGGACGCAGAGCTTACAGCGCCGCTTTGACATCAAAGTCCAGCTCCGCGGCTGTCAAGCCAGTCGGTAAAGGCTGGAATCCTCCAGGGAGCCCGTTGCCTGCCTGGCACAACGCGTCCCCTTCTGTCTCCGTGGCTCCCGCAGTTGACAAAGCAGCGAGGAGCAGAAGGGGCCCGAAAAGCCAACGTAAAGAAGAAACGGCAGCAGCCATCTTCAAAATGGTGTTTCGGTACGACGGAATCGACCCCAGCCGTGCAGTGTGGCGCGTCTACTCGAGCTCGAATGAGGTGACTGATGAATCTGAACAGAGTGAGCGACAGGTAGCTGTGGTACCAGTCCTAGCTTGTCGCGAAAAACCGTTGCGCACCCGGGCGCGCCCGACGTTTTCATGGGCTTGCGCGCGAACGGGTGGTTACGAGTTCAGTGTTCACAACTCGATATGCAGTGTATATTGGGACCCGTGCGCATACTACTACTGTAGTAGCGATATATTTATTTATCCAACTGACAAGAATCAAATAGCGTTAGTAGTACCCTACTCGTAGCATTTATATTAGGGGGTCCCCTTAGGGGACACATGCATCTGACTCCCACAGAGTCCCTGGCCGGCCGGGGGTATCGGCCGTGGCTCGACCCTCCTGCCAGGCCGGGGGTGTTTCTCCACCAAAACGCAATTCCTTGACAGTTTTCTAGATCTGCGCCGGAAAGCCGCCATAAAACTCAGAAAATTGGCCACTACTAGGTACGGTAGCTAGGATAGTGTACTGTAGCGATATTATTCTCCTGGCAGTTCACGATCGACCCATTCGACCCGCCTGAGGTGCCAGGACCTCAAATGTGTGATGGGATGGTTACAGGGGGGGCGGGGCCGCTAGGCACAGGTGACAGGGACCTCAAATGTGTAGGACACGGTGTAAATAATGTAATGGCAGGGTGTGCAACTGCTAGCATTGTACGAGTACCCGGATACTAGGGAAGGACACAGTACTCGCGATTCGCCGGGGTAAGTGAAGAGTGAAGTACTGGAAAGCGCATCCAAGCAAACCCCACGACACATGTACTCGTACGTGACGGGATAGTTACAGGAGGGCCGGGGCCTGGGGGGCAAAGCCGGAATGAGACCGTACCGGCTAGTACAGGTCAGAGGGGTAAAGGGTCTGTAGCAGCCGCTGGGAGAGGGTATTATGGAGCCAGGTACTAAGGCGCTGGGTCCACAGTCGGACCCAGTGCGCAACTAGTGCAGCGGGGGGTACAGCAGGCCAGGACGGTGGGGCTGAAGGTGTCCAAAACGTACACCACGTTCAGCCAGTTCGCGCAGTAAAGCGACGTAAAAGTGGGCGCCGATGCGCCCACCCTCCTCTATCACGGCAGGGACGAGACGATGGCGCGGGCAGACAGGAGTGGGGGAGGAGGCATCCGCTGACAGTTTTTCCTCCTCCTGGCAGGAAGCCGCGTGGCCAGGGGAGCGGGAGCGGGAGCTATCGCGGGTGGCGGTATTAGTAAACACCCCCACCACGGAGCCATCGACCAGCAGGTGCCGGCCAGGACCGGTGTAGCCGAGCCAGATGACATCCCCAGGGCGGGTCTTGTCGGAACGTAGTCCCTGTAACTCAAACTTAACGTCCTCCTTCCGAGCCCCGCATTCCGCGAAAATCGAGCGAATGAGGCGGGCCAGGCCGGCGTGTTGGGCATGGCGGGCAGCGCCCGGCATGGGACAGCGGGGGACGTGGCGCTCCAGGGCCTCGTCATGGTCGGGGTGCAGGCCACAGATCGGGCAGGAGTCCCCAGCACCAAGGCAGGCCGAGCCCAGAGTGGCCAGGCCCACAGCCCGTCGGACAGACGCGCGGTGCACATCCGGGTGAGCATCATAGCCGCGGGGTGTGTCAGAAGTCAAAAAGGAGACGCTGCCACGGCCAGAGTGGGACAACAGACGGATGCGCTCGGCCTGGGGGGAAGAGCGGTAGAGGTCGAAGAAGGACCGCCAGGAGACGATCAGGTGGCCTAGCCGATGAGACACCTTACGTAGGCCAGCTGTGGCGGAGGCGGGGGCCTCGTGCAAATCCGGCAGGAAGTCCAGGGAAAGCCGAGGGGGGTTGGCCTGGGGGGAAGGGTGGGGGGAGCCCGCGCGGGCCAGGGTGGGGCCAGTGGGGGCCACTTGATCGGCTATCTCTATCTCCCAGGGTTGGAAAGATCGAGGCCATGAGCTCGGACATGTACTCGTACGTAGAGCATGCACCCCCGCATACGCTCGAACCACATCACCAGCAAATAAGGGGGCCTTCGGGCACCCCTCACTAGTCACTCCTCAGGGACCTGGGTAGTGGGTGTACATTAGGAGTGAAGGTCACGTACATATCCACGTCACCTGCAGTACGGGCCACGTTTGATGTACGGCCGTGCGGCGGGCGTCCAATCAATGTACCCCGTACCTGCCCTACCTACCCTACGTAACTCGTGTAGGGTACCCTACCGTCTAGCTCAGGATCGACATGATCGATCACTAGTAGCTAGGGTAGGTAGTAGGTACTATTTACTGACATGAGCTGTTATTTTTTCACCCCCGGGAGAAGGTGGCTCGAAAAACCCCTGCCCCCGAGCCGAGACACATGACGTACATGAGCTGTATTCAATTATAATGAGATTATACCTGGCCTTAGAAATTTTCTAAATAGTTTATTTTAAAAACTACTGAAATTTTAGTGTTAATTTTCTGCCCCCGATAATGTATTTTCCACGGTGTTAAGAGCAAAGCCCGAGAAATAAACTCTAGACTGCTCTGAATGCGACGCAAGACGGAACATTCAAGCCGCAATCGCATCCCAAAGGCACTTTGTAGTGATGGGATGTCATTGAATGAGTGAATATTGACTTGCAAGGGCTTCGTGGGATGTGCTTGACAACCTCTCGCCACTCGGGTGCGGCCACTGACGAGACCGCGCGGACCGGCCGCGCCATGGCGGGGGAGAGGCTCGCTGGAAATAAATTGGAGGGAAAATTATTAGAAAATAACTCATTTAGAAAATTACTTGAAAATTTCAGTAAATTTATACCCCCCGATACTAAATTACATGAAATAAACCAGGTATAAATGAGATACAGAACTCAGAAGGCAGGCAGGAGGTCGGTAGGGTACCTACCTACACTGCAGTACCTACCGAGTACCCGGTGAATGATGATAGGTTGATTACAGCCCGGGCCGGAGTACCAGGTACCAATACAGTACCTGCCCCGTAGGTAGGTACATGACGGAGATTTACATCACACATACCCTACCCTACGTCCCTACCTACCTACAAGCTACGAGTACAGCCTACATGTGACACTTTGGGGGTACGAGTAGGGACTCTCCAGACTTTGGAAATTGGAGTCTCTAGATTCTACGAGTATGTAGAGAAGGTACCTACCCTACCTACGTTGGTACCTACCCTACCCTTTCCTACCTTTCCTACCTTTCCTACCTTTCCCTACCTACGTTGGTACCTACCCTACCTACGTTGGTACCTACCCTACCCTTTCCTGACCTGCGCCCTATGGCCCCGGCCCTCCTGTAACCATCCCGTCACCTAGGTACGTTGGTACACCGGACACCGGTAGCGTATCTACCCTGCCTATACCTGCGCCGATTAATTAATTCGAAAATAAAATTATTTAATTAATATTAATTGACTATTAATTAAACCCCCCTCATAATAAAGTAAATGAGGCACAATGCTTTTAATATATTCATAGCATGCTGCTTCCTGCATGGCAGTTGGATGTAGGCTGCAGCAAAGTGCAAGTTACACCGGGTATCTTCCCATCCCCCGACACCCTCACAGTTTTTATACGTCCCATAATAGCTTCACTCATCAATCATCTCCAACCAAGTCTACCACATTGGTATTAGAGCTAGTTTGGCCACCAGAAGTAGAAGGTCCGGCCTAAGCGGCTTGATCGGTAGCGCCCCCCTCATCATCACCAGCAGCAGAGGCAATCCTGTCTAACTCATCTATTGCATCTGAGAGGGCGTCCTCGACCATATATTTCACCACATCAACATGAAGTTGTTCAGCGGCCGCGCACTGGCCCACGCCAGATCACGGCAAGCGCCCCACCCGGTGTCGACCGGTCGGGCGGGCTGGGCCTGGCTGCCTCGCCGCACGACTGCCAGAGTTAATTAATACTTATTTTTTGTTTTATTAATTAACTATTAATTAATATTAATTAAACCCCCCAAGAATAAAATAAGGTTATTTTACCACCTATAACCCTGCCTCGCTAGCTCCTTAAAATTCGGTCTCGGGGTCGCCAGAATGAACCCTACACGGGCTACACTCTACAGCGACAGCCATTTTTTATTTACATGAGGCCGTTTACGGTAGGGCAGTACTTTTGACCCCCATATCCGGCAATTTCACGTACAGATGTTGCCAGTACCCTACCGGCTCCCGGCCAGTACGAGTACCGGACATCCCCGGCCAGAGGCTAGTCACGTACCTAATCGCTGCCCGCCACGGAAGCCGCGGCGCCAGAAACCCACGCATCCTAAGCATCCTTGGGAAACCAGCGGCACAGTGAGAATCAGCGCCTTCGAATTGCTCTGTCTGAACGGCTGCACGACAAACTATGAGGTATTCCCTCGCCTACCTTGCGCACACCCCACCAAAATTCGATCATCGCGAGCGGCCTGTGGACATAGTACTGCACGCAGTACAGTGACGCTGACGGTGTCTGACACTGCACTTGCCCTGCCCTGCCCAGGCTGTGACCCACGTTCGCTAATGGCCCCTGACAGTCACATACCAGACACGTTTTGGTGTCTGGCATGCGGCCAGCTCGAGCGCACAGGCGACACACCGCGAGTACGCCTAGTTTGCAAGGAGGATGGCCTGTTTGGTCGCCATCTCGTCGGCTCCGCTGTGCTGTGTCACCCCAGATTGCCCCCCCGGGATTTCAGCCTAGTTCCGTCGCAGATCACAGATGGAAAGGGGAGATGCACAGCAAGGAACGGCCTCCCATATGTAGGATACGTATGTAATGCAGGCTTCCAACGCAAAGACTCCTCCACACACCATCACCACAGTGGTGGTAAGGCAGCTAGAGAAGCTGCCAGATTGGCTGCTCCCCAGACTAGGCAGCAAGCCCAGGCGCAGGAGTCTCAGCGAGTTCAGGCCTTGAGACAATCGTGGGAGAAAGAGAGGTCTGAACTGCTCCAGTCTCAGCAACATATGCATGAGAGGCTTATTGCTGCTGAGGAAGAGCTGCAGGTAATATGTGGCACTGTTCATCACAGGCACAACAACCTTCGCAGTGCCACATGTTTGAATGCATCACAGACGCATTGTTGCAATTGAATGTTGTTTGTGCCCACACATGGAACGGAGATTTGCTTGTTCACTTGTTGTCTGAGCGTATGTATGTTTGGTTGTTTGTGCATGCCGCATGGTCCCATAGACAGCAGACCACACAGCTAGGGTGCAGCATCAACGACTACTTGATAGCTGTGCAGAAGCACACGCAAAGTGGATGGCTGCGCACAACATAGCCTTGCGACAAAAGGAGATTTTACAGCAATCGGAGAACAAGATTGCTGTTTTGGATCTCCGCCTTGCAGAAGCTGAGGCTCAAAAGGCACGAGCAGAGAGGCTGAAAGACAACCAAGCTGGCCTCCTGCGGGCCCAGCAGTCGAAATATGCACAGCAAAGGACTCTTGACAACAAGGTATGTCTCTCCGTCTGTTTGCGTGTCCGTTTGCCGCATGCCAACCTGCCCATCCATATGCCTTCTTTCTGTTTGTCTGTGTTTGTGTTTCTTTGTTTGTCTATCAATCCATCTGTCCGCTGTGTCCCTAGCTATGTGTTTGGCTCTGTGTGTGTGTGTGTGTGTGTGTCTAAATGTATACATATCACCCCTGCGTGTGTATGCTTACATACCATGAACTATATTTTTGCACGTGCATGTGCAGTCCTCAATCTTGCTGTGCGATCCGCATGTTGTTGTAGGTTATCTCAGGGGTCGATACTGGTGCAAAAGTGTACGCAGCATTGGGTCTGCGATACAATCGAGATGGCTCCCAAATTTCTGGCGTTGATACTTCCTTTCACAAGGAGCTTTGTGACATGGGGGAGCGTCGGTTGCGTGATCTGCTGCAGAAGCTGGAACAGCCTGTAGTCACCGTGGTCAGTCCATTCCACCGTGATGTGGCTCCCTTGCTCCGCCTGCTCGCAGACAAAATAGATGCTGGTGGTAGGCAGTCATCCAAGCGGCGGATTGTTACTGCTGCTCTGGCGGACCTGCCCTTGGTCAAGGACGTCGTGGCTGAGTTGAATGCTACTGATGACCGCGAGGAGGAGAGACGGCTGCTCAGTATACTAACCCAGTCATTCAGCAAGGCAGAACTCAACAATGATTTGGGCTTGGCCAAGGCTGTCAGTAAAAACAAGTGGGTACCTGTGCCATGCCTGATCTCCCACTACTCATTGTTGGTAGTGCATTGATATCCCAAGTGCCTTTTCCTTGAACGACCGCCAAATGCATATTGCATGATGTGGCGTATATCTTGTGCAGGTTTCGCCAGGCGCGAGCCCATGCTAGGGCGTATGGTGCGGGCACCACCAAGCCAGCTCTGTTGTCGAAGATTACACGCCAGCGTGTTCATGCCACACAATTTGAACATGCATTGAAGTGGATTTGCAATCCAAGCAACATGCAGGTGCAGAATGCCCCCCCTATTTTCTGAGGCACCTGTAGCCATAGCTACCAGTATGTGTTGTCTCATTGATACATCACTGTGTGGTACGTAGGATGTGGCTTTCGGACAGAAGGATATTTCACTGTCAGATGGTACACGCCTTAGTGTCCCCAGCACATTGCGAAAAGTCTTGAGATCTGAGCTATGGCGAGAGTATTTACAAGCTAACACAGATCCAGAAACAGGCAAGCCCTTAGCCCTGGTTTCATTGTGCAGAGGCCTCATGTTCATTTCTTCAAGTTGTAGCTTGCCTGACCTCTGACAAAACTTTTCATTATTTTGGCAGGGAAACCAATGCCCGGTACTCTCAAGCGCAGCAAGTTCATGAAAATGGCAAAGGTCGCGACCGGTGGTCAGCAGAAGGTGCTTACAGGCCTTGACAACATCTCACAACGGTTTGGCCACGAGAACTTCCAGCACCTACGGCGTCTTGTGGAGCGTGTGTATGACGCTGCGCCGCATTTACTAGCAGACCACAAGGAGAATCTCCTTGGTAGAATCGATGAGTACGAGTATTTCCTGAAGCGGCGGATGACAACACATTTACAGCCTACGTCTCGTGTGTCAGCCCATTGCATCACTCGTATGCTTGGGGGCCTCACTAGCACTGCTGCGTCGGCCTGCCCAAAGTGCAGGCCAGACAAGAAGTGCAAGCCGTGCCAGGAACGTCTGGTATACTGCAATGACTGCCCCGAATCGTGCCAGGACCATCGTGAACATTGCCCCCAATGTGACGAGCTCTTCGGCATTTACGCAGAGCTTCATGCCATGATTCAACTGGCCCGAGGTCTGCCAGCAGATCAGATTACCCCCACAGCTGTGGACGGAGATGGCGACCTGGATTTATTTCCTATTTCTCCCACCACATCTGATGAACAACAGGAAGTCACTCCTCAGAGCTTGATGAACGAGCTTTTGAACGATTTCTGTGTGTTGGGGAAGCGGTATCGCGCCCGCACCGAGAAGTATATTGCTCATCTTGTCCGCGCCCATGTTGAGCAGGTAAGCCGGCTATTTGACCGCCGTATATACGCACACAGTGAGGAACCATGCCATTGCAGTCGAAAACACATACAAATATAGCTTGCCACCGGGGCTGGTTGGGTACCCTAGGCTTGTCTACTGTGCATGCTGTAACATGCGATGTTGAGTCGCGTGTGTCATTTTCTGTAGGAGCTCAAAACCCTCCGGCGGGAGCAGCTTCGCACTGACGACTACATCCTTGTCATCGATTGGAAGATGAAGTGGTTGGCTATGGTCTGGAGAGAGACTCAGCAAGAATGGTTTGGAAAGGCAGGGATCCCATGGCATGGTGGCATGGCCCTGATGAAGTATGTCCCAGAAGAAGGCGAGGAGGAGGACAGCCTTGATGATTACACAATCCTGTACTTCGATTTCATCACAGACCACAAGAAAGAAGATGGCTTCTCTGTGGTCTCTATGCTAGAAGGCATGATCCATTTGATGAAGGGGCTTCACCCTGAGCGCACCAAGGTTGGGATTGAGTCAGATGGTGCAGGATGCTACTCCGGGAAGTTTGCTCGTCTGGCCATACCGATGCTGTCTGAGATCACTGGAGTCCAGGTGCTTTACCATTCCACAGGGGAGGCACAGTGCAACAAATCTATGCTTGACAACCACTTCGGCATAGCTGGACCCGCTGTGACGGCAGTCGTTGCAAGTGGAAGACAGGATGCCACTACAGCTCGAGATGTTGTGGTAGCCCACCAGAGGAGTACGGCGATTGCGAACACTGTGGTTCGGGAGGTGGAGATAGACCGCAGCAATGAAGGCATCCTTCAGCCCAACGCTTTGAAGAAGCCAGATATCTCCGTCCGAAGCATCGCCCTAACAACGATGGAGTATGGTCCGGACCGGAAGCTCTCTGGAGTGAGGTTCTTCAAGCATGCTGGCTTTGGGAGTGGGCAGCTTGTCACCAGAACAGCATTGAATGCAATGTGGCAGAAACCACAGGGCTCGACTGGTGTGGTGTTGATCGACTGGCCCCTCAATCATGAAGGCAATCCACCAGCCCCCGGTTGTGGTATCCGCTTGACGCTGCCGGCCAGTGGACGTGAACCCGGCGGTACGTATGTTCTTTCGTTGCCCATCTATGTGCCGTAGCCAATTGCCTTGCCCGCCTGCGAGACCCATGAGGGTCGAAACTGAGCCAATGCGTGGACAAATGGCTGATATCCGGATGTTGTGAATGATCATAGTAATGGCACAGTAGGTATTGTTGTCATGCCTTACATTCGAAGTATCACCGTACTAAGTGTGTCAATGCGTTGGTTCGACATCTTTGCTTGCATGTACTCGTGATGCGACCGTACAGCTGTCAATCCTGGTGGTCCTCCACAAGCCCAAGCACCCCCAGGAGGAGTTGAGGGGGCTAGTCTTGCTACAGAGGCCACCGCCTTCGACAATTCTGAAGTTGCCGGTGCTGGTGGTGGAGATGCTTCTTCCTGCGAAGAACAGCTTGGACTAGGCCGCGTGTTGGAGGGGGGCGGGTCCAGTACGACGCATCGCCGTACTGGGCATGGAGTGCCTGGCGAGCGCGGAAAGAAGATCAAGGCTGCTAAAGCATTGCAGAAGAAGGAAGAGGCAAATCGAAACAAGCGGATGAGAATTGAGATCGAGGAGTCCAAGCTTGCTGACCGGCAGAAACGAAGCAAGGGATTCTGGTGTGACCCGCCTTGCCGACACTTCACATTCACTAAGCGAATGATGGAGAGACACAAGGCCGACAAATCACGTTGTCCTGACATCTCTACGCAGGTACAGTATGCGCGGCATTTTTCTCCTTGTTGGCTGTGATGTTATTGTCATTATTCTATATACAGATTTACAGTAGAATTTGTAGAATAAAGCATTGCTAACTCCAATCGTGTTGTTCCAATCTGCTCAATTGCTGTATCTGAAGGTGTGGGGCTGGAAGCGTGCCAACAAGGTTGTGCGGCCGAGATACACTGGCATGGACCTCATAAAAAAGGTTGCTGCCAATCCTGTTAACGGTGTCAAGGCATTTGTCAAGCAAAGGATAGGCGAGGAGCATGCCGAAGCTCTGGATGATGCCGTTACGTCAGCTGCCCCTAGCCCCACCCAGTATGCTTCCAGTGAAAGTGATTCTGACAGTGCAACAGACGCTGGAGACTCTGCCGTGGCCGGCAGAGGTTGCCATTCGGCAGATGGCCATTACCACTTCGTGACACGTGCAGCTAGCCAGATGCGTGTCCCGCTTATCCCTTCAGGCCTCGCTATGAAATCTGGCGGGACCTCTAAGCCGGCGAAGACGAAGCACAAGAAGAAAGTGAAGCACACCCATGCACAGCTTTCGTTTTTGAAGTGGTGTTACCAACAAGGAGTCTTGAACAAGAACAACAAGATAGGACCAGCTCAAGCGCAAACTCTGATGCCACTGCTTGGCACTCTTCAAGGTGCGGAGAGATTTCCTACCGATCCATTCTGGGTTGCCAGTAGCATCAACGATCCAAGGACAGGGTTGCCGAGGCCAAAGTTTAGGCTTTGTGAATTGCTTGATCACTGGGATTTCCGACCATGGTTTTCCCAACAGAAGCAGGCATTTGATAAGAGAGTATCTGAACAGCTGCAACTGGCGATGAAGGAACAAATGAGCCCTTTGGACTTGGGTGGGAGCGATGATGAGGGGATGTTAGATGATTAGATCATTCGGACGAGTTGCTTCCAAATGGCAATCATTGTTGTAAGTCGTTCATGATATTTAGTATTGCTGTTGGGGAGCCCCTTCCCCACTGTAGCATCCCTTGGACCCTGGTACCTTCCCCCCTTGCACCCGCGAATTCCCTCTTTTACTTACGAGCATGTATACACATCTACAACGTACTCTCCCCCCTGTTTGAGCATAGACCCTTTTGAATTTAGTCCCCCAGATTTTTCAGCGTTTCAAACATATTGACAGGACAACGTACCCTACAATGTACTTTCAGTCCGCGTACTCTACTCCAATCTACCTCTCAGTGTACTCGTAGGTAGTAGGTAGGTAGGGTAGGGTACCTACCTGCATGCAGTAATAAGCCCGCATGCATATCAAAGCCTGCACATAAGGATACTACCTCGTACCCTACCTACTACATAAACAATAAGCCAACTAGTACTCTAGTATTATCACTCCTGGTATTATAGACGGATCACGGATTTCGCAAGCCGCAACCGTTTGTTAGACAGGCTCTAG
>NW_027452823.1:0-10000 GCF_964194025.1 Convolutriloba macropyga
TGAAGCTAAGCAAGAGACCGAAAGGTCTGTCTGGTCCTCCTAGAGAGGCCAAGAGAAAGTACGAGAAGCTAACTAAAGCTTGATCAGGCCTTCAGCAAGCACGACCGAGCTGTACCGGAGCTAACACTAAGACCGAGGGGTCTTAGAGAGCCCTCTAGCAGGGCGAATAGATCTAGATCGAGCCTTGGGAAAGCTAGATCGAGCAGGACTGAAGCTAAACGATAGACCGAGAGGTCTGTCTGGTCCTCCTAGAGAGGCCAAGAGAAAGTACGAGAAGCTAACTAAAGCTTGATCGGGCCTTCAGCAAGCACGACCGAGCTGTACCGGAGCTAACACTAAGACCGAGGGGTCTTAGAGAGCCCTCTAGCAGGGCGAATAGAGCTAGATCGAGCCTTGGGAAAGCTAGATCAAGCAGGACTGAAGCTAAACGATAGACCGAGAGGTCTGTCTGGTCCTCCTAGAGAGGCCAAGAGAAAGTACGAGAATCTAACTAAAGCTTGATCGGGCCTTCAGCAAGCACGACCGAGCTGTACCGGAGCTAACACTAAGACCGAGGGGTCTTAGAGAGCCCTCTAGCAGGGCGAATAGAGCTAGATCGAGCCTTGGGAAAGCTAGATCGAGCAGGACTGAAGCTAAACGATAGACCGAGAGGTCTGTCTGGTCCTCCTAGAGAGGCCAAGAGGAAGTACGAGAAGCTAACTAAAGCTTGATCGCGCCTTCAGCAAGCACGATTGAGCAAGACCGGAGCTAACACTAAGACCGAAGTGTCTTAGAGAGCCCTCTAGTGGGGCGAATAGAGCTAGATCGAGCCTTGGGAAAGCTAGATCGAGTAAGATTGAAGCTGAAAGAGTGTCAGAGGAGCAAATGAACCTCCAAAAAGTGAAAATCAAATTTTAGAAAAAAACACAAGTTAAATACTGCATGGACAGTAATTCTATGTGTGGGGCATTATTAGGGAGAGGTGTCTTGTCAAAATATGGCTGGACTAAAGACCTCAACCCGGATAGGGTGGAAGGCCCTATGATTGGTCTGTTACTAATCGGTGACCGATAAAGACCTGACCAAGGCCTGTAGTAAGCTTGGTTAGGCATTACAGAAGATAACACTAAGACCGAGGGGTCTTAGAGAGCCCTCTAGCGGGGCGAATAGAGCTTGATCAAGCCTTGGGCAAGCTAGATCGAGCAGGACTGAAGCTAAACGATAGACCGAGAGGTCTGTCTGGTCCTCCTAGAGAGGCCAAGAGAAAGTACGAGAATCTAAACTAAAGCTGGGTCGGGCCTTCAGCAAGCACGACCGAGCAGTACCGGAGCTAACACTAAGACCGAGGGGTCTTAGAGAGCCCCTCTAGTGGGGCGAATAGAGCTAGATCGAGCCTTGGGAAAGCTAGATCGAGCAGGACTGAAGCTAAACGATAAACCGAAAGGTCTGACGGGTCCTCATAAGAGGCATGGAGAAAGATCTGATACTAAAGTACCTCTCGGAAGTAATAAAA
Organism: Convolutriloba macropyga; assembly: GCF_964194025.1. Taxonomy (NCBI): domain Eukaryota; kingdom Metazoa; phylum Xenacoelomorpha; order Acoela; family Convolutidae; genus Convolutriloba; species Convolutriloba macropyga. The sequence goes on from NW_027452823.1 coordinate 1,493, forward strand.
TATGCCTGATGAAGCCGGGTATGATGTTTGTTGTTTGATGGCATTCATCGATTAGGTCTGGTGGATTCCCCATTACTCCGAGTGGTACTAGTAGAGGCTCCTACAGGGGTGAGCAAAGCGAGATCAAGCCTTAGGCAAGCTAGATCGAGCAGAACTGAAGCTGAAAAGCAAAATAAATGACAGGTCTGTCCAAATCAATAAACTTGAAATCCAGTGTGGTCACCACGGGTCACGAGGTGAATTCCTAGCGATTGTCTGCTGAACGTATAGGAAGGCCCGAAACGAACGATAATTTCATTGCACAGTGGAGATACTATACGTTCAGGAGTAGCATACATCGGGTTTGATCTATGATCATGTCTGGTCTCCGAGGATCCACCGGGTTACCAACTGGCACCGCTGTACTGGGTGTAAAACTGGGCCACCTGAAGTCCCGGGTGTAAAACTAGGTGCCTCTGTGCCAAAGTAGCGGCTTGCGTAGTGCATTATGCCTCCGGCTTGCGAAATGGTTATAAGCAATAACAACAGGACGCCGCGGGGTGTTCACTTAAAGGAGTAACGTTCTCTCAAGGGAGGGGATCTAAAAATCTTGATAAAACATTTATTCTATGCAAAATTTGTGCGCAAATTTTGCAAAGTAAAAAGCTGCACTGTAGCAAATTCTATGTGTGTAGCATTATTAGGGAAGTGTTGTTTGATGGCACCTCTCTACTTGATGCACCAAAGAACTACCTTGATGGCTCATGACCGCTGGTAATCTGTCGTCGCTAGTAGTTCGGAACTGAGAACAAATATGTTCGCAAATTACAACAATTATACAGCATATTGCTGAATAAAGCAGAACCGAATAATACTCAGTGACTTTACACCAAGACTGACTAATGTCTGGATTGTATCGTCCTACTCGAGTAAGGCGAAGAAAAAGCTAGAAAGATACGCTTTTCACAAAGCAGGCTTAATGCATGCAAACCAAGGAGGAAGGAGTGATGCCCCTCCTTATAATAAGCAGAACCAAATAAAGAACAGACAGCATCATCTGTACAGTGACCAAGAAGAGGTGAAACTTCTGTATGTGAAAAGGCAATTTGAGCGAGATTTATTAGCAGACTAGTATTATGTTGTTTCTAGTAGGCGAAAGCCGAAACATCAACATGTGAAAATCTGATATTAAATCCTCAATCATTTTCCCTAGTATTATACAGCTATGAGTAACCTTAATTGGACACGGCAATTATTGCTGACCGGTGAAACTTTCGCATGGGAAAGACACACACACTTCTTGACAAAGCAATAAGTATTATGCTGTTTCTAGTACGCGAAAGCAGAAACATCAGCATGTGAAAGTTGTGAAGTTGAAGAATTTTTGTGTTGAGTACGATGTTGTTACTAGTAACCATGTCGACAGCTGAGAACTGTTCTCTAACCAATAGAAGGTGAAACTTCTGTATGTGAAAAGGCAATTTGAGCGAGATTTCTTAGCAGACTAGTATTATGTTGTTTCTAGTAGGCGAAAGCCGAAACATCAACATGTGAAAATCTGATATTAAATCCTCAATCATTTTCCCTAGTATTATACAGCTACTAGTAGCCGTAATTGGTCAGGGAAACATTGTTGACCGGTGAAACTTCACATGGGAAAGACACACAAATTACTTGACAAAACAATAAGTATTATGCTGTTTCTAGTATGCGAAAGCAGAAACATCAGCATGTGAAAGTTGTGAAGTTGAAAAGTTTTTGTGTTGAGTACGGTGTTGTTACTAGTAACCATGTCGACAGCTGGAAAGCTGTTCTCTAACCAATAAAAGGTAAAACTTCTGTATCTGAAGAGGCGGCGTGATTGAGATTTTTAACAGACTAGTATTATGTTGTTTCTAGTAGGCGAGAGCCGAAACATCGACATGTGAACATCTGGTTTTTAAATCATGAGTCAATTCTCCCTAGTATGATACAGTTGTTAGCCGGTATTGGTAACAGTAGAACAGAGATTTGGAGGGCAAAACCTGCTCATGGGAAATGCTCACAGAGCGCTATCTACCAGTACACATAGTATTATGCTGTTTCTAGTACGCGCGAGCCGAAACATCAGCATGTGAAATGTGTAATCGTGGGTAACTCTAAGTGTGTAGAGTACTGTGTAGTAACTAGTAGCCATGCCAAAGCATGCATTGAAACTCTTCGTGATTTAAAAAGCTCAAAGCAAGATTGACGAGGCCGCAAGGCTATGTCTTTCTAAATTCGAACAAATCGAAAGATTGTTCAAAGTACAATTAAACTGATTGATCCTGTCAGTTGCCATATGCTTGTCTGAAAGACTAAGCCATGCATGTGCAAGCGAAGCTTGAAAAAGTGGAACCGCGAATGGCTCATTAAATCAGTTACTATCTATTAGTTGATTTGCAAGCTAAATGAATAAACTGCGGTAACCCTGCAGCTAATGCATGCTGATTGTCCGACACTGTCGGAGACTTTTACAAGACTACACCGGGTGATTTGCTAAGTACAGACACATCCCGTGATGAGTCCTAGTAACTGAAAGATCCCAGATAGCTTCGGCTTGGGGACGGAACTTCCGAATTTCTGACCTATCAACCTATGATGGTAGTGTAACGGACTACCATGGTTGTGACGGGTAACGGGGAATCAGGGTTCGATTCGGAGAGGGAGCCTTAGAAACGGCTACCACATCCAAGGAAGGCAGCAGGCACGCAAATTACCCACTCTCCGCACGAGGAGGTAGTGACTAGAAATAATGATATGAACCTTTATGGTTTGTAATCAGAATGGAATGGACTTAAAAGCTCCATTGATGAACGAGTAGAGGGCAAGTCTGGTGCCAGCAGCCGCGGTAATACCAGCCTCTACAAGCGTATGCAATAGTTGCTGCGTTTAAAAAGCTCATAGTTGGATCTGTTTGAGTAGAACGGCAACATGGTCTTCAGTTAAATCTGTTGACTCGTTCCGCTCATCCTTCGCATCGAAGAAATAGTTTGCACTTAAATGTGACGAACTGTGGAAACGGTGTTTTCACCCTGAGAAAATTAGAGTGTTCAAAGCATCCTTTGGGATCGAATAATAAAGCATGGAATAATGGAGAATGACCCGCTACTCGATTGATGCCGGTTGGCTGAGTGCGGTAATGATTGAAAGGAACAGACGGGGGCATTTGTATTGCTACGTTAGAGGTGAAATTCTTGGATCGTGGCAAGACAAACTACTGCGAAAGCATTTGCCAAGAATGTTTTCATTAATCAAGAACGAAAGTCAGAGTATTGAAGAGGATTAGATACCCTCGTAATTCTGACCATAAACTATACCAACCTACAATTTGTCAAAGTCGATCTTGACTTGGCAAGAGATTAACCGGGAAACCAAAGTTTATTGGTTCCGGGGGAAGTATGGTTGCAAAATCGAAACTTAAAGGAATTGACGGAAGGGCACCACCAGGAGTGGGAGCCTGCGGCTTAATTTGACTCAACACGGGAAAACTCACCCGGTCCAGACATCTTAAGGATTGACAGATTGAATATCTTTCATGATTATATGGGCGGTGGTGCATGGCCGTTCTTAGTTAGTGGAGTGATCTGTCTGGTTAATTCCGATAACGAACGAGATCTTCTCCATCTAAATAATGAAATTCACTATATGTGAATTCAAACACTTCTTAGAGGAACTATGCGGAATTAAATACCGCAGATGAAGTGAGGCTATAACAGGTCTGTGATGCCCTTAGATGTTCTGGACTGCACGCGCGCTACACTGTGTACTTTTAGATTGAGTACTCAGCCCTTGGTCCGAAATGGACTGGGCAATCAGAGAAAAGTACAGCGCTTCAAGGGGATCGTCTGTTGTAACTTGCAGACGTGAACCAGGAATTCCTGGTACTTATGAGTCAACAACTCATAGGGATTACGTCCCTGCCCTTTGTACACACCGCCCGTCGCTACTACTGATTGGATAGTTAAGCAAGAATTGCAAATTCCTACTGTTGGGACTTCGGTCTCCGGCAACGGGATGAAGCGGATCGAGCTTAATTGTCTAGAGGAAGTAAAAGTCGTAACAAGGTTTCCGTAGGGGAAACCTGCGGAAGGATCAGTGATTGATTCCTTCGGGCATGGCTGCTGGTAGAGGCCATGTCTGTAGTGCGCATGACGCTCTGTCGCTAGAGATTGCTTGGCAACCAATCTCGAATTATGTATCGAGCTCAAAAACTACTTGTGTGGATACATAGTTCAGCAGTCATGGCAAGGGACTGCTTAAAGGGAGACTAGTTAGCAAAAGCAGCCTAGCAGAACTGCAGCTATCTAGATCTCAGAAGCTGGGTTATAGAAGCCCAGCTATAGACTTGTGAATGAGAAAGGCCTAAAAAGGTCCACAAGTCGCGTGGTTAGAACCGACACGCAAAAATCCCAGCGAGTGACAGAGCGTTGCGCTGTTCAGTGGGAAAGAGTTGAGCTACTCGGGGCGCCCACTGAACTTGCTCCGAGCCAAAGGCTCGAAAAAAACACAGCTTAGCCTCAGATCCTTTACATAGAAGGCTAGCTAAAATAAACTTACCTTGGACGAGGGTAAAGTTTAGTCAGTTCTTAGGGGAGAGTAATCCACAGCTTCTCGCCCTCTGAACATTCTCCCAGATATGTAGGTCTGGGAGAGTCTCCTCCTGTTCTTCGGAATCTGGAGGTAGACAAAGACAGTACGATACGATCTTGCATCGGGATGACTAACCGATAATGATCATAATCTGACAATTTTTCCGGCTTGAGGCACCGGAGTCAGATTAAAGACACATACTGAACTAAAGGCGTATGTGCAAAGCTTGTCGGAGTGTAGAGAGTCAAGCTGAGTTGACTCGTCACGTGGTGATGACAACAGCCATGTGCAAAACACTCACAACTTTATCGTCTATGTGGAAAAGGTTGCTAACAGCGCTCTCTATGAGAGGGCCCTCGCATATAACTATACGAGGAAAAGGCGATAGAGTTGTTTGAATGTGGGCAGGTTCATCGACAAGCTAAGTTGATCACATTCTTGTTGTGGCATCCTACTAGAATTGGTCACGGTCTGCACCAACTCTCCCCAAGTTGGCCAGACTTAAAACTAGAAATAAGGTTTGCAGCTATGTGAACCTAGAAAACTGTAAAGGAGTTGAAAGAAACTTAAAGGAATTGAAAGAGGCCTTGAGGTATATCCTCTTGGTAAAGACCCACAAAAGCTCACAAAAGTGGCTTCGAAGGGCAAAACTGGTTCATCCAAAACAATTGGAGAGCTTAAAGCAGAACCAATTCGAATGAAACACTATTGGTGAAACTTCATCATGAGAACGTCACAAGCTGATCACGCTCTATGATATGACTAGTATTATGTTGCTTCTAGTAGGCTAAGCGCAAGCCGAAACATCAACATGTGAAAGTCGTAGAATTTTGCAATCAAACTGTGGCTAGTACTGTGATGTTACTAGTAACCTGGTGTTCCGTCATATGGCCAAGAGAGCATTTGAAGGCGAAACTTCTGCATGGGAAAGCTGCATCATGATCAAAATTTTATATCGAGTATTATGTTGACGTTAGTAGGCCTTGGCCGAAAACGCAGCATGTGAAAGGTATAGATAAAAGTTATTGTTGCAGTCAGTACTGTGTAGTTACTAGTAGCTGGATTTAAGCTCAAAATGAGACACTGTTGGTGAAACTTCATCATGAGAATGTCACAAGCTGATCAAGCTCTATGATATGACTAGTATTATGTTGCTTCTAGTAGGCTAAGCGCAAGCCGAAACATCAACATGTGAAAGTCGTAGAATTTGCGATCAAATTGTGGCTAGTACTGTGATGTTACTAGTAACCTTGTGTTACGTCATATGGCCAAGAGAGCATTTGAAGGCGAAACTTCTGCATGGGGAAGCTGCATCATGAACAAAAGTTTATATCGAGTATTATGTTGACATTAGTAGGCCCTGGCCGAAAGCGCAGCATGTGAAAGGTATAGATAAAAGTTATCGTTGCAGTCAGTACTGTGTAGTTACTAGTAGCTGGATTTAAGCTCGAAATGAGACACTGTTGGTGAAACTTCATCATGAGAACGTCACAAGCTGATCACGCTCCATGATATGACTAGTATTATGTTGCTTCTAGTAGGCTAAGCGCAAGCCGAAACATCAACATGTGAAAGTCGTAGAATTTTGCGATCAAATTGTGGCTAGTACTGTGATGTTACTAGTAACCTTGTGTTACGTCATATGGCCAAGAGAGCATTTTGAAGGCGAAACTTCTGCATGGGGAAGCTGCATCATGAACAAAAGTTTATATCGAGTATTATGTTGACGTTAGTAGGCCCTGGCCGAAAGCGCAGCATGTGAAAGGTATAGATAAAAGTTAGCGTTGCAGTCAGTACTGTGTAGTTACTAGTAGCTGGATTTAAGCTCGAAATGAGACACTGTTGGTGAAACTTCATCATGAGAACGTCACAAGCTGATCACGCTCTATGATATGACTAGTATTATGTTGCTTCTAGTAGGCTAAGCGCAAGCCGAAACATCAACATGTGAAAGTCGTAGAATTTTGCAATCAAACTGTGGCTAGTACTGTGATGTTACTAGTAACCTTTTCTTACGTCATATGGCCAAGAGAGCATTTGAAGGCGAAACTTCTGCATGGGGAAGCTGCATCATGAACAAAAGTTTATATCGAGTATTATGTTGACGTTAGTAGGCCCTGGCCGAAAGCGCAGCATGTGAAAGGTATAGATAAAAGTTATCGTTGCAGTCAGTACTGTGTAGTTACTAGTAGCTGGATTTAAGCTCGAAGTGAGACACTGTTGGTGAAACTTCATCATGAGAACGTCACAAGCTGATCACGCTCTATGATATGACTAGTATTATGTTGCTTATAGTAGGCTAAGCGCAAGCCGAAACATCAACATGTGAAAGTCGTAGAATTTTGCGATCAAACTGTGGCTAGTACTTTGATGATGCTTGTAGCCAACCGAATTGGTTGAAAAGCCCAATAAGTAAGCTAACTTGGGAGAGCTTGTTGGAAACCAAATGCTACTAGATTGGTCCAAATACATCCTTCAACAGGGGATCACTTGGCTCGCTTTACGAAGAGGAGCACAGCTATATGTGTTAATTCGGTATGAATCGCAAGATTTGTTTACCGACCTCTCTAACGCAAAAGGCGGTCTCGGCTTCGGCTGTTGACTGCGTCCGATTCAGGGTTATATAACTCTCGATTGAACACATTGATGTTCTATTGTTGGTGCTTCCAATAAAATTGGAACACTTAAAGCAGAACCGATTCAAATAATAGCATTCTGATCAATGATTGCATTCCTTGATCAAGAACTGCTGGAGTCATTGTGATGGCGAATTTTCTTCATAAGAAAATTGCAAAGAGACGGAACTTAATGAGACTAGTATTATGTTGTTTCTAGTAAGCGGAAGCTGAAACAGCAACATGTGAAAATCAAGTTTTGTTCAATGATCTCGAGGCGATAAGTACTATGAAGCAACTAGTAGCCTAAGCATGACTCAGATTTGAGACAGTCAAAAAGACTGGCGAAACTTCTTCACATGAAAGTTACATAGAGAACTACAAATGTATACAGCGAGTATTATGTTGTTTCTAGTAGGCGAAAGCTGAAACATCAACATGTGAAAGTTGTCTGCAAACTGTAGAACGATATGTGATTAGTACTGTGCTGTTACTAGTAGCCAGTCTGACTGTAGAAGCCAAGACAAAGGGAAACTAATGCATCTGAAAAGGACAAGTTATGGAAAGGTATGCACGATAAGTATTATGTTGTTTCTAGTAAGCGGCAGCTGAAACATCAACATGTGAACGTCGTTGTGTACAGTAACCTAGAACTATATAGTCCTTAGTAACGTGCATTTACTAGTACCTGTAATTGGTATTCAGACTCAGGCAGTTTGGAATAGTTTGGCAAAGATGCACCAGAGAAAACTGGGATTTGATACAGAAATTGTTGAATACAAGTATTATGCTGCTTCTAGTAGGTTGAATCCGAAACATCAGCATGTGAAAATTGAAAACATTTCTGGTTCGAATTGTCACAAGTATTTGGTGATCTGAGTAGCCAAACTCACTACAACGCCAATTGAAGGCAAAAATTCTCAACGGGAAAAGCTATTCTCATTGAATGAGCTAACAAGACGAGTATTATGTTGCTTCTAGTAGGCGAAAGCCAAAACATCAACATGTGAAAGTCTTGCTGAACAAATTTAATGTTGTTGAGCTCAGTACCGTGTGAATTAGTAGCCATAATTGGCGAGCGAAAATTGAACTGGCGAAACTTCGTCTTTGGAAAATTGCAGATGCCGAGCACTTATTTTGCAACGAGTATTATGTTGACTGTAGTAAGCGAAAGCCGAAACAGCAACATGTGAAAGCTGTTGAAATTTGTGGTCATTTTGCAATAAGTACAAGGAGTGTAACTAGTAGCCAGGTCAAAATTTGGGATAAGAATGAGCAAAAATTCTGCATGAGAACAGTTGAA
>NW_027452823.1:15000-33102 GCF_964194025.1 Convolutriloba macropyga
GCGCTCCCAAATGGCCTAACAGTGGCAGCCAATCAGAGTGCGAGAAAAGCGCTCCCAAATGGCCTAACAGTGGCAGCCAATCAGAGTGCGAGAAAAGCGCTCCCAAATGGCCTAACAGTGGCAGCCAATCAGAGTGCGAGAAAAGCGCTCCCAAATGGCCTAACAGTGGCAGCCAATCAGAGTGCGAGTAAAGCGCTCCCAAATGGCCTAACAGTGGCAGCCAATCAGAGTGCGAGAAAAGCGCTCCCAAATGGCCTAACAGTGGCAGCCAATCAGAGTGCGAGAAAAGCGCTCCCAAATGGCCTAACAGTGGCAGCCAATCAGAGTGCGAGAAAAGCGCTCCCAAATGGCCTAACAGTGGCAGCCAATCAGAGTGCGAGAAAAGCGCTCCCAAATGGCCTAACAGTGGCAGCCAATCAGAGTGCGAGAAAAGCGCTCCCAAATGGCCTAACAGTGGCAGCCAATCAGAGTGCGAGAAAAGCGCTCCCAAATGGCCTAACAGTGGCAGCCAATCAGAGTGCGAGAAAAGCGCTCCCAAATGGCCTAACAGTGGCAGCCAATCAGAGTGCGAGAAAAGCGCTCCCAAATGGCCTAACAGTGGCAGCCAATCAGAGTGCGAGAAAAGCGCTCCCAAATGGCCTAACAGTGGCAGCCAATCAGAGTGCGAGAAAAGCGCTCCCAAATGGCCTAACAGTGGCAGCCAATCAGAGTGCGAGAAAAGCGCTCCCAAATGGCCTAACAGTGGCAGCCAATCAGAGTGCGAGAAAAGCGCTCCCAAATGGCCTAACAGTGGCAGCCAATCAGAGTGCGAGAAAAGCGCTCCCAAATGGCCTAACAGTGGCAGCCAATCAGAGTGCGAGAAAAGCGCTCCCAAATGGCCTAACAGTGGCAGCCAATCAGAGTGCGAGAAAAGCGCTCCCAAATGGCCTAACAGTGGCAGCCAGCTAGAGCTAGCTTAAGTTAGCTTGGGTTAGCTTGAGTTAGCTTTAATTAGCTTTAATTAGCTTAAGCTAGCTTAAGTTAGCTTGGGTTAGCTTGAGTTAGCTTGAGCTAGCTTGAGTTAGCTTGAATTAGCTTGAGTTAGCTTGAATTAGCTTGAGTTAGCTTGAGTTAGCTTGAATTAGCTTGAGTTAGCTTGAGTTAGCTCGGGTTAGCTTGAGTTTGACTTCATTAACCCAAGTTAGCTTGGGTTAACTTCATTAAGTTAGCTTGAACTAGCTTGAGTTAGCTTGAGTTAGCTTGAGTTAGCTAGCTTGAATTAGCTTGAGTTAGCTTGAGTTAGCTTGAATTAGCTTGAGTTAGCTTGAGTTAGCTCGGGTTAGCTTGAGTTTGACTTCATTAACCCAAGTTAGCTTGGGTTAACTTCATTAAGTTAGCTTGAACTAGCTTGAGTTAGCTTGAGTTAGCTTGAGTTAGCTTGAGTTAGCTTGAGTTAGCTTGTCTTAGCTTTAGCTAGCTTGAGTTAGCTTGAACTAGCTTTAGCTACCTTGAGTTAGCTTGAGTTAGCTCGGGTTAGCTTGAGTTAGCTTGAGTTAGCTTGAGTTAGCTTTAGCTAGCTTGAGTTAGCTTGAGTTAGCTTGAGTTAGCTTGAGTTAGCTTGAATTAGCTTGAGTTAGCTTGAGTTAGCTTTAGCTAGCTTGGGTTAGCTTGAGCTAGCTTGAGTTAGCTCGGGTTAGCTTGAGTTAGCTTGAGTTAGCTTTAGCTAGCTTGAGTTAGCTTGAGTTAGCTTGAGTTAGCTTGAGTTAGCTTTAGCTAGCTTGAGTTAGCTTGAACTAGCTTGAGTTAGCTTGAGCTAGCTTGAGTTAGCTTGAGTTAGCTTGAGTTAGCTTTAGCTAGCTTGAGTTAGCTTGAACTAGCTTTAGTTAGCTTGAGTTAGCTTGAGTTAGCTTGAGTTAGCTTGAGTTAGCTTGTCTTAGCTTTAGCTAGCTTGAGTTAGCTTGAACTAGCTTTAGCTACCTTGAGTTAGCTTGAGTTAGCTCGGGTTAGCTTGAGTTAGCTTGAGTTAGCTTGAGTTAGCTTTAGCTAGCTTGAGTTAGCTTGAGTTAGCTTGAGTTAGCTTGAACTAGCTTGAGTTAGCTTGAGTTAGCTTGAGTTAGCTTGAGTTAGCTTGAGTTAGCTTGAGTTAGCTTGTCTTAGCTTTAGCTAGCTTGAGTTAGCTTGAACTAGCTTTAGCTACCTTGAGTTAGCTTGAGTTAGCTCGGGTTAGCTTGAGTTAGCTTGAGTTAGCTTGAGTTAGCTTTAGCTAGCTTGAGTTAGCTTGAGTTAGCTTGAGTTAGCTTGAGTTAGCTTGAATTAGCTTGAGTTAGCTTGAGTTAGCTTTAGCTAGCTTGGGTTAGCTTGAGCTAGCTTGAGTTAGCTCGGGTTAGCTTGAGTTAGCTTGAGTTAGCTTTAGCTAGCTTGAGTTAGCTTGAGTTAGCTTGAGTTAGCTTGAGTTAGCTTTAGCTAGCTTGAGTTAGCTTGAACTAGCTTGAGTTAGCTTGAGCTAGCTTGAGTTAGCTTGAGTTAGCTTGAGTTAGCTTTAGCTAGCTTGAGTTAGCTTGAACTAGCTTGAGTTAGCTTGAGTTAGCTTGAGTTAGCTTGTCTTAGCTTTAGCTAGCTTGAGCTAGCTTGAACTAGCTTTAGCTACCTTGAGTTAGCTTGAGTTAGCTCGGGTTAGCTTGAGTTAGCTTGAGTTAGCTTGAGTTAGCTTTAGCTAGCTTGAGTTAGCTTGAGTTAGCTTGAGTTAGCTTGAACTAGCTTGAGTTAGCTTGAGTTAGCTTGAGTTAGCTTGAGTTAGCTTGAGTTAGCTTGTCTTAGCTTTAGCTAGCTTGAGTTAGCTTGAACTAGCTTTAGCTACCTTGAGTTAGCTTGAGTTAGCTCGGGTTAGCTTGAGTTAGCTTGAGTTAGCTTGAGTTAGCTTTAGCTAGCTTGAGTTAGCTTGAGTTAGCTTGAGTTAGCTTGAGTTAGCTTGAATTAGCTTGAGTTAGCTTGAGTTAGCTTTAGCTAGCTTGGGTTAGCTTGAGCTAGCTTGAGTTAGCTCGGGTTAGCTTGAGTTAGCTTGAGTTAGCTTTAGCTAGCTTGAGTTAGCTTGAGTTAGCTTGAGTTAGCTTGAGTTAGCTTTAGCTAGCTTGAGTTAGCTTGAACTAGCTTGAGTTAGCTTGAGCTAGCTTGAGTTAGCTTGAGTTAGCTTGAGTTAGCTTTAGCTAGCTTGAGTTAGCTTGAACTAGCTTGAGTTAGCTTGAGTTAGCTTGAGTTAGCTTGTCTTAGCTTTAGCTAGCTTGAGCTAGCTTGAACTAGCTTTAGCTACCTTGAGTTAGCTTGAGTTAGCTCGGGTTAGCTTGAGTTAGCTTGAGTTAGCTTGAGTTAGCTTTAGCTAGCTTGAGTTAGCTTGAGTTAGCTTGAGTTAGCTTGAACTAGCTTGAGTTAGCTTGAGTTAGCTTGAGTTAGCTTGAGTTAGCTTGAGTTAGCTTGTCTTAGCTTTAGCTAGCTTGAGTTAGCTTGAACTAGCTTTAGCTACCTTGAGTTAGCTTGAGTTAGCTCGGGTTAGCTTGAGTTAGCTTGAGTTAGCTTGAGTTAGCTTTAGCTAGCTTGAGTTAGCTTGAGTTAGCTTGAGTTAGCTTGAGTTAGCTTGAATTAGCTTGAGTTAGCTTGAGTTAGCTTTAGCTAGCTTGGGTTAGCTTGAGCTAGCTTGAGTTAGCTCGGGTTAGCTTGAGTTAGCTTGAGTTAGCTTTAGCTAGCTTGAGTTAGCTTGAGTTAGCTTGAGTTAGCTTGAGTTAGCTTTAGCTAGCTTGAGTTAGCTTGAACTAGCTTGAGTTAGCTTGAGCTAGCTTGAGTTAGCTTGAGTTAGCTTGAGTTAGCTTTAGCTAGCTTGAGTTAGCTTGAACTAGCTTGAGTTAGCTTGAGTTAGCTTGAGTTAGCTTGTCTTAGCTTTAGCTAGCTTGAGCTAGCTTGAACTAGCTTTAGCTACCTTGAGTTAGCTTGAGTTAGCTCGGGTTAGCTTGAGTTAGCTTGAGTTAGCTTGAGTTAGCTTTAGCTAGCTTGAGTTAGCTTGAGTTAGCTTGAGTTAGCTTGAACTAGCTTGAGTTAGCTTGAGTTAGCTTGAGTTAGCTTGAGTTAGCTTGAGTTAGCTTGTCTTAGCTTTAGCTAGCTTGAGTTAGCTTGAACTAGCTTTAGCTACCTTGAGTTAGCTTGAGTTAGCTCGGGTTAGCTTGAGTTAGCTTGAGTTAGCTTGAGTTAGCTTTAGCTAGCTTGAGTTAGCTTGAGTTAGCTTGAGTTAGCTTGAGTTAGCTTGAATTAGCTTGAGTTAGCTTGAGTTAGCTTTAGCTAGCTTGGGTTAGCTTGAGCTAGCTTGAGTTAGCTCGGGTTAGCTTGAGTTAGCTTGAGTTAGCTTTAGCTAGCTTGAGTTAGCTTGAGTTAGCTTGAGTTAGCTTGAGTTAGCTTTAGCTAGCTTGAGTTAGCTTGAACTAGCTTGAGTTAGCTTGAGCTAGCTTGAGTTAGCTTGAGTTAGCTTGAGTTAGCTTTAGCTAGCTTGAGTTAGCTTGAACTAGCTTGAGTTAGCTTGAGCTAGCTTGAGTTAGCTTGAGTTAGCTTGAGTTAGCTTTAGCTAGCTTGAGTTAGCTTGAACTAGCTTGAGTTAGCTTGAGTTAGCTTGAGTTAGCTTGAGTTAGCTTGTCTTAGCTTTAGCTAGCTTGAGCTAGCTTGAACTAGCTTTAGCTACCTTGAGTTAGCTTGAGTTAGCTCGGGTTACCTTGAGTTAGCTTGAGTTAGCTTGAGTTAGCTTGAGCTAGCTTGAGTTAGCTTGAGTTAGCTTGAGTTAGCTTTAGCTAGCTTGAGTTAGCTTGAACTAGCTTGAGTTAGCTTGAGCTAGCTTGAGTTAGCTTGAGTTAGCTTGAGTTAGCTTTAGCTAGCTTGAGTTAGCTTGAACTAGCTTGAGTTAGCTTGAGTTAGCTTGAGTTAGCTTGAGTTAGCTTGAATTAGCTTGAGTTAGCTTGAGTTAGCTTTAGCTAGCTTGGGTTAGCTTGAGCTAGCTTGAGTTAGCTCGGGTTAGCTTGAGTTAGCTTGAGTTAGCTTTAGCTAGCTTGAGTTAGCTTGAGTTAGCTTGAGTTAGCTTGAGTTAGCTTTAGCTAGCTTGAGTTAGCTTGAGCTAGCTGAGTTAGCTTGAGTTAGCTAGCTTGAGCTTGAGCTAGCTAGCTAGCTTGAGCTTGAGCTAGCTAGCTCGCTTGAGCTTGAGCTTGAGCTAGCTAGCTTGAGCTTGAGCTAGCTAGCTAGCTTGAGCTTGAGCTTGAGCTAGCTGGCTTGAGCTTGAGCTAGCTAGCTTGAGCTTGAGCTAGCTAGCTAGCTAGCTTGAGCTTGAGCTTGAGCTAGCTAGCTAGCTTGAGCTAGCTATCTAGCTTGAGCTTGAGCTAGCTAGCTAGCTTGAGCTTGAGCTTGAGCTTGAGCTAGCTGGCTTGAGCTTGAGCTAGCTAGCTTGAGCTTGAGCTAGCTAGCTAGCTTGAGCTTGAGCTTGAGCTAGCTGGCTTGAGCTTGAGCTAGCTAGCTTGAGCTTGAGCTAGCTAGCTAGCTTGAGCTTGAGCTTGAGCTAGCTAGCTAGCTAGCTTGAGCTTGAGCTTGAGCTTGAGCTAGCTAGCTTGAGCTTGAGCTAGCTAGCTAGCTTGAGCTTGAGCTTGAGCTAGCTAGCTTGAGCTTGAGCTTGAGCTAGCTAGCTTGAGCTTGAGCTTGAGCTAGCTAGCTTGAGCTTGAGCTTGAGCTAGCTAGCTTGAGCTTGAGCTTGAGCTAGCTAGCTAGCTAGCTTGAGCTTGAGCTAGCTAGCTTGAGCTTGAGCTAGCTAGCTAGCTTGAGATTGAGCTTGAGCTAGCTGGCTTGAGCTTGAGCTAGCTAGCTTGAGCTTGAGCTAGCTAGCTTGAGCTTGAGCTAGCTAGCTAGCTTGAACTTGAGCTAGCTAGCTAGCTTGAGCTTGAGCTTGAGCTAGCTAGCTAGCTTGAGCTTGAGCTTGAGCTAGCTGGCTTGAGCTTGAGCTAGCTAGCTTGAGCTTGAGCTAGCTAGCTTGAGCTTGAGCTAGCTAGCTAGCTTGAACTTGAGCTAGCTAGCTAGCTTGAGCTTGAGCTAGCTAGCTAGCTTGAGCTTGAGCTAGCTAGCTAGCTTGAGCTTGAGCTTGAGCTAGCTAGCTTGAGCTTGAGCTTGAGCTAGCTAGCTAGCTTGAGCTTGAGCTAGCTAGCTTGAGCTTGAGCTAGCTAGCTTGAGCTTGAGCTAGCTAGCTAGCTTGAGCTTGAGCTAGCTAGATAGCTTGAACTTGAGCTAGCTAGCTAGCTTGAGCTTGAGCTAGCTAGCTAGCTTGAGCTAGCTAGCTAGCTTGAGCTTGAGCTTGAGCTAGCTAGCTTGAGCTTGAGCTAGCTAGCTAGCTTGAGCTTGAGCTAGCTAGCTAGCTTGAGCTTGAGCTAGCTAGCTAGCTTGAGCTTGAGCTTGAGCTAGCTAGCTTGAGCTTGAGCTTGAGCTAGCTAGCTAGCTTGAGCTTGAGCTAGCTAGCTTGAGCTTGAGCTAGCTAGCTTGAGCTTGAGCTAGCTAGCAAGCTTGTGCTTGAGCTAGCTAGCTAGCTTGAGCTTGAGCTTGAGCTAGCTAGCTTGAGCTTGAGCTAGCTAGCTTGAGCTTGAGCTAGCTAGCTTGAGCTTGAGCTAGCTAGCAAGCTTGTGCTTGAGCTAGCTAGCTAGCTTGAGCTTGAGCTTGAGCTAGCTGGCTTGAGCTTGAGCTAGCTAGCTTGAGCTTGAGCTAGCTAGCTTGAGCTTGACCTAGCTAGCTAGCTTGAACTTGAGCTAGCTAGCTAGCTTGAGCTTGAGCTAGCTAGCTAGCTTGAGCTTGAGCTAGCTAGCTAGCTTGAGCTTGAGCTTGAGCTAGCTAGCTTGAGCTTGAGCTTGAGCTAGCTAGCTAGCTTGAGCTTGAGCTAGCTAGCTTGAGCTTGAGCTAGCTAGCTTGAGCTTGAGCTAGCTAGCTAGCTTGAGCTTGAGCTAGCTAGCTAGCTTGAACTTGAGCTAGCTAGCTAGCTTGAGTTTGAGCTAGCTAGCTTGAGCTTGAGCTAGCTAGCTTGAGCTTGAGCTAGCTAGCTAGCTTGAACTTGAGCTAGCTAGCTAGCTTGAGCTTGAGCTAGCTAGCTAGCTTGAGCTTGAGCTAGCTAGCTAGCTTGAGCTTGAGCTTGAGCTAGCTAGCTTGAGCTTGAGCTTGAGCTAGCTAGCTAGCTTGAGCTTGAGCTAGCTAGCTTGAGCTTGAGCTAGCTAGCTTGAGCTTGAGCTAGCTAGCTAGCTTGAGCTTGAGCTAGCTAGCTAGCTTGAACTTGAGCTAGCTAGCTAGCTTGAGCTTGAGCTAGCTAGCTTGAGCTTGAGCTAGCTAGCTAGCTTGAGCTTGAGCTTGAGCTAGCTAGCTAGCTAGCTTGAGCTAGCTAGCTAGCTTGAGCTTGAGCTTGAGCTAGCTAGCTAGCTAGCTTGAGCTTGAGCTTGAGCTTGAGCTAGCTAGCTTGAGCTTGAGCTAGCTAGCTAGCTTGAGCTTGGGCTTGAGCTAGCTAGCTTGAGCTTGAGCTTGAGCTAGCTAGCTTGAGCTTGAGCTTGAGCTAGCTAGCTTGAGCTTGAGCTTGAGCTAGCTAGCTAGCTAGCTTGAGCTTGAGCTAGCTAGCTTGAGCTTGAGCTAGCTAGCTAGCTTGAGCTTGAGCTTGAGCTAGCTGGCTTGAGCTTGAGCTAGCTAGCTTGAGCTTGAGCTAGCTAGCTTGAGCTTGAGCTAGCTAGCTAGCTTGAACTTGAGCTAGCTAGCTAGCTTGAGCTTGAGCTTGAGCTTGAGCTAGCTAGCTAGCTTGAGCTTGAGCTTGAGCTAGCTGGCTTGAGCTTGAGCTAGCTAGCTTGAGCTTGAGCTAGCTAGCTTGAGCTTGAGCTAGCTAGCTAGCTTGAACTTGAGCTAGCTAGCTAGCTTGAGCTTGAGCTAGCTAGCTAGCTTGAGCTTGAGCTAGCTAGCTAGCTTGAGCTTGAGCTTGAGCTAGCTAGCTTGAGCTTGAGCTTGAGCTAGCTAGCTAGCTTGAGCTTGAGCTAGCTAGCTTGAGCTTGAGCTAGATAGCTTGAGCTTGAGCTAGCTAGCTAGCTTGAGCTTGAGCTAGCTAGCTAGCTTGAACTTGAGCTAGCTAGCTAGCTTGAGCTTGAGCTAGCTAGCTAGCTTGAGCTAGCTAGCTAGCTTGAGCTTGAGCTTGAGCTAGCTAGCTTGAGCTTGAGCTAGCTAGCTAGCTTGAGCTTGAGCTAGCTAGCTAGCTTGAGCTTGAGCTAGCTAGCTAGCTTGAGCTTGAGCTTGAGCTAGCTAGCTAGCTTGAGCTTGAGCTAGCTAGCTTGAGCTTGAGCTAGCTAGCTTGAGCTTGAGCTAGCTAGCAAGCTTGTGCTTGAGCTAGCTAGCTAGCTTGAGCTTGAGCTTGAGCTAGCTAGCTTGAGCTTGAGCTAGCTAGCTTGAGCTTGAGCTAGCTAGCTTGAGCTTGAGCTAGCTAGCAAGCTTGTGCTTGAGCTAGCTAGCTAGCTTGAGCTTGAGCTTGAGCTAGCTGGCTTGAGCTTGAGCTAGCTAGCTTGAGCTTGAGCTAGCTAGCTTGAGCTTGAGCTAGCTAGCTAGCTTGAACTTGAGCTAGCTAGCTAGCTTGAGCTTGAGCTAGCTAGCTAGCTTGAGCTTGAGCTAGCTAGCTAGCTTGAGCTTGAGCTTGAGCTAGCTAGCTTGAGCTTGAGCTTGAGCTAGCTAGCTAGCTTGAGCTTGAGCTAGCTAGCTTGAGCTTGAGCTAGCTAGCTTGAGCTTGAGCTAGCTAGCTAGCTTGAGCTTGAGCTAGCTAGCTAGCTTGAACTTGAGCTAGCTAGCTAGCTTGAGTTTGAGCTAGCTAGCTTGAGCTTGAGCTAGCTAGCTTGAGTTTGAGCTAGCTAGCTAGCTTGAACTTGAGCTAGCTAGCTAGCTTGAGCTTGAGCTAGCTAGCTAGCTTGAGCTTGAGCTAGCTAGCTAGCTTGAGCTTGAGCTTGAGCTAGCTAGCTTGAGCTTGAGCTTGAGCTAGCTAGCTAGCTTGAGCTTGAGCTAGCTAGCTTGAGCTTGAGCTAGCTAGCTTGAGCTTGAGCTAGCTAGCTAGCTTGAGCTTGAGCTAGCTAGCTAGCTTGAACTTGAGCTAGCTAGCTAGCTTGAGCTTGAGCTAGCTAGCTAGCTTGAGCTAGCTAGCTAGCTTGAGCTTGAGCTTGAGCTTGAGCTAGCTAGCTTGAGCTTGAGCTAGCTAGCTAGCTTGAGCTTGAGCTAGCTAGCTAGCTTGAGCTTGAGCTAGCTAGCTAGCTTGAGCTTGAGCTTGAGCTAGCTAGCTTGAGCTTGAGCTTGAGCTAGCTAGCTAGCTTGAGCTTGAGCTAGCTAGCTAGCTTGAGCTTGAGCTTGAGCTAGCTAGCTTGAGCTTGAGCTTGAGCTAGCTAGCTAGCTTGAGCTTGAGCTAGCTAGCTTGAGCTTGAGCTAGCTAGCTTGAGCTTGAGCTAGCTAGCTAGCTTGTGCTTGAGCTAGCTAGCTAGCTTGAGCTTGAGCTTGAGCTAGCTGGCTTGAGCTTGAGCTAGCTAGCTTGAGCTTGAGCTAGCTAGCTTGAGCTTGAGCTAGCTAGCTAGCTTGAACTTGAGCTAGCTAGCTAGCTTGAGCTTGAGCTAGCTAGCTAGCTTGAGCTTGAGCTAGCTAGCTAGCTTGAGCTTGAGCTTGAGCTAGCTAGCTTGAGCTTGAGCTTGAGCTAGCTAGCTAGCTTGAGCTTGAGCTAGCTAGCTTGAGCTTGAGCTAGCTAGCTTGAGCTTGAGCTAGCTAGCTAGCTTGAGCTTGAGCTAGCTAGCTAGCTTGAACTTGAGCTAGCTAGCTAGCTTGAGCTTGAGCTAGCTAGCTAGCTTGAGCTAGCTAGCTAGCTTGAGCTTGAGCTTGAGCTAGCTAGCTTGAGCTTGAGCTAGCTAGCTAGCTTGAGCTTGAGCTAGCTAGCTAGCTTGAGCTTGAGCTAGCTAGCTAGCTTGAGCTTGAGCTTGAGCTAGCTAGCTTGAGCTTGAGCTTGAGCTAGCTAGCTAGCTTGAGCTTGAGCTAGCTAGCTTGAGCTTGAGCTAGCTAGCTTGAGCTTGAGCTAGCTAGCAAGCTTGTGCTTGAGCTAGCTAGCTAGCTTGAGCTTGAGCTTGAGCTAGCTAGCTTGAGCTTGAGCTAGCTAGCTTGAGCTTGAGCTAGCTAGCTTGAGCTTGAGCTAGCTAGCAAGCTTGTGCTTGAGCTAGCTAGCTAGCTTGAGCTTGAGCTTGAGCTAGCTGGCTTGAGCTTGAGCTAGCTAGCTTGAGCTTGAGCTAGCTAGCTTGAGCTTGAGCTAGCTAGCTAGCTTGAACTTGAGCTAGCTAGCTAGCTTGAGCTTGAGCTAGCTAGCTAGCTTGAGCTTGAGCTAGCTAGCTAGCTTGAGCTTGAGCTTGAGCTAGCTAGCTTGAGCTTGAGCTTGAGCTAGCTAGCTAGCTGGAGCTTGAGCTAGCTAGCTTGAGCTTGAGCTAGCTAGCTTGAGCTTGAGCTAGCTAGCTAGCTTGAGCTTGAGCTAGCTAGCTAGCTTGAACTTGAGCTAGCTAGCTAGCTTGAGTTTGAGCTAGCTAGCTTGAGCTTGAGCTAGCTAGCTTGAGCTTGAGCTAGCTAGCTAGCTTGAACTTGAGCTAGCTAGCTAGCTTGAGCTTGAGCTAGCTAGCTAGCTTGAGCTTGAGCTAGCTAGCTAGCTTGAGCTTGAGCTTGAGCTAGCTAGCTTGAGCTTGAGCTTGAGCTAGCTAGCTAGCTTGAGCTTGAGCTAGCTAGCTTGAGCTTGAGCTAGCTAGCTTGAGCTTGAGCTAGCTAGCTAGCTTGAGCTTGAGCTAGCTAGCTAGCTTGAACTTGAGCTAGCTAGCTAGCTTGAGCTTGAGCTAGCTAGCTAGCTTGAGCTAGCTAGCTAGCTTGAGCTTGAGCTTGAGCTTGAGCTAGCTAGCTTGAGCTTGAGCTAGCTAGCTAGCTTGAGCTTGAGCTAGCTAGCCAGCTTGAGCTTGAGCTAGCTAGCTAGCTTGAGCTTGAGCTTGAGCTAGCTAGCTTGAGCTTGAGCTTGAGCTAGCTAGCTAGCTTGAGCTTGAGCTAGCTAGCTAGCTTGAGCTTGAGCTTGAGCTAGCTAGCTTGAGCTTGAGCTTGAGCTAGCTAGCTAGCTTGAGCTTGAGCTAGCTAGCTTGAGCTTGAGCTAGCTAGCTTGAGATTGAGCTAGCTAGCTAGCTTGTGCTTGAGCTAGCTAGCTAGCTTGAGCTTGAGCTTGAGCTAGCTGGCTTGAGCTTGAGCTAGCTAGCTTGAGCTTGAGCTAGCTAGCTTGAGCTTGAGCTAGCTAGCTAGCTTGAACTTGAGCTAGCTAGCTAGCTTGAGCTTGAGCTTGAGCTAGCTAGCTAGCTTGAGCTTGAGCTAGCTAGCTAGCTTGAGCTTGAGCTTGAGCTAGCTAGCTTGAGCTTGAGCTTGAGCTAGCTAGCTAGCTTGAGCTTGAGCTAGCTAGCTTGAGCTTGAGCTAGCTAGCTTGAGCTTGAGCTAGCTAGCTAGCTTGAGCTTGAGCTAGCTAGCTAGCTTGAACTTGAGCTAGCTAGCTAGCTTGAGCTTGAGCTAGCTAGCTAGCTTGAGCTAGCTAGCTAGCTTGAGCTTGAGCTTGAGCTTGAGCTAGCTAGCTTGAGCTTGAGCTAGCTAGCTAGCTTGAGCTTGAGCTAGCTAGCTAGCTTGAGCTTGAGCTAGCTAGCTAGCTTGAGCTTGAGCTTGAGCTAGCTAGCTTGAGCTTGAGCTTGAGCTAGCTAGCTAGCTTGAGCTTGAGCTAGCTAGCTTGAGCTTGAGCTAGCTAGCTTGAGCTTGAGCTAGCTAGCTAGCTTGAGCTTGAGCTAGCTAGCTAGCTTGAGCTTGAGCTAGCTGGCTTGAGCTTGAGCTAGATAGCTTGAGCTTGAGCTAGCTAGCTAGCTTGAGCTAGCTAGCTAGAGCTCGACCTATGAAAAGCTGCGCAAACACTTATTCTATAATAATTGCGAAAATTAAAAATTTCACAAGTGAAAAGCTGCATAAACAGTAATTCTATGTGTGGGGCATTATTAGGGGGAGGTGTCTTGTCAAAATATGGCTGGACTAAAGACCTCAACCCAGATAGGGTGGAAGGCCCTATGATCGGTCTGTTACTAATCGGTGACCGATAAAGACCTGACCAAGGCCTGTAGTAAGCTTGGTTAGGCATTACAGGAGATAACACTAAGACCGAGGGGTCTTAGAGAGCCCTCTAGCGGGGCGAATAGAGCTAGATCGAGCCTTGGGAAAGCTAGATCGAGCAGGACTGAAGCTAAAGGATAGACCGAGAGGTCTGTCTGGTCCTCCTAGAGAGGCCAAGAGAAAGTACGAGAAGCCAACTAAAGCTTGATCGGGCCTTCAGCAAGCACGACCGAGCTGTACCGGAGCTAACACTAAGACCGAGGGGTCTTAGAGAGCCCTCTAGCGGGGCGAATAGAGCTAGATCGAGCCTTGGGAAAGCTAGATCGAGCAGGACTGAAGCTAAACGATAGACCGAGAGGTCTGTCTGGTCCTCCTAGAGAGGCCAAGAGAAAAAACGAGAAGCTAACTAAAGCTTGATCGGGCCTTCAGCAAGCACGACCGAGCTGTACCGGAGCTAACACTAAGACCGAGGGGTCTTAGAGAGCCCTCTAGCGGGGCGAATAGAGCTTGATCAAGCCTTGGGCAAGCTAGATCGAGCAGGACTGAAGCTAAGCAAGAGACCGAGAGGTCTGTCTGGTCCTCCTAGAGAGGCCAAGAGAAAGTACGAGAAGCCAACTAAAGCTTGATCGGGCCTTCAGCAAGCACGACCGAGCTGTACCGGAGCTAACACTAAGACCGAGGGGTCTTAGAGAGCCCTCTAGCGGGGCGAATAGAGCTAGATCGAGCCTTGGGAAAGCTAGATCGAGCAGGACTGAAGCTAAACGATAGACCGAGAGGTCTGTCTGGTCCTCCTAGAGAGGCCAAGAGAAAGTACGAGAAGCTAACTAAAGCTTGATCGCGCCTTCAGCAAGCACGATTGAGCAAGACCGGAGCTAACACTAAGACCGAAGTGTCTTAGAGAGCCCTCTGGTGGGGCGAATAGAGCTAGATCGAGCCTTGGGAAAGCTAGATCGAGTAAGATTGAAGCTGAAAGAGTGTCAGAGGAGCAAATGAACCTCCAAAAAGTGAAAATCAAATTTTAGAAAAAACACAAGTTAAATACTGCATGGACAGTATTTCTATGTGTGGGGCATTATTAGGGGGAGGTGTCTTGTCAAAATATGGCTGGACTAAAGACCTCAACCCGGATAGGGTGGAAGGCCCCATGATCGGTCTGTTACTAATCGGTGACCGATAAAGACCTGACCAAGGCCTGTAGTAAGCTTGGTTAGGCATTACAGGAGTTAACACTAAGACCGAGGGGTCTTAGAGAGCCCTCTAGCGGGGCGAATAGAGCTAGATCGAGCCTTGGGAAAGCTAGATCGAGCAGGACTGAAGCTAAGCAAGAGACCGAAAGGTCTGTCTGGTCCTCCTAGAGAGGCCAAGAGAAAGTACGAGAAGCTAACTAAAGCTTGATCAGGCCTTCAGCAAGCACGACCGAGCTGTACCGGAGCTAACACTAAGACCGAGGGGTCTTAGAGAGCCCTCTAGCAGGGCGAATAGATCTAGATCGAGCCTTGGGAAAGCTAGATCGAGCAGGACTGAAGCTAAACGATAGACCGAGAGGTCTGTCTGGTCCTCCTAGAGAGGCCAAGAGAAAGTACGAGAAGCTAACTAAAGCTTGATCGGGCCTTCAGCAAGCACGACCGAGCTGTACCGGAGCTAACACTAAGACCGAGGGGTCTTAGAGAGCCCTCTAGCAGGGCGAATAGAGCTAGATCGAGCCTTGGGAAAGCTAGATCAAGCAGGACTGAAGCTAAACGATAGACCGAGAGGTCTGTCTGGTCCTCCTAGAGAGGCCAAGAGAAAGTACGAGAATCTAACTAAAGCTTGATCGGGCCTTCAGCAAGCACGACCGAGCTGTACCGGAGCTAACACTAAGACCGAGGGGTCTTAGAGAGCCCTCTAGCAGGGCGAATAGAGCTAGATCGAGCCTTGGGAAAGCTAGATCGAGCAGGACTGAAGCTAAACGATAGACCGAGAGGTCTGTCTGGTCCTCCTAGAGAGGCCAAGAGGAAGTACGAGAAGCTAACTAAAGCTTGATCGCGCCTTCAGCAAGCACGATTGAGCAAGACCGGAGCTAACACTAAGACCGAAGTGTCTTAGAGAGCCCTCTAGTGGGGCGAATAGAGCTAGATCGAGCCTTGGGAAAGCTAGATCGAGTAAGATTGAAGCTGAAAGAGTGTCAGAGGAGCAAATGAACCTCCAAAAAGTGAAAATCAAATTTTAGAAAAAAACACAAGTTAAATACTGCATGGACAGTAATTCTATGTGTGGGGCATTATTAGGGAGAGGTGTCTTGTCAAAATATGGCTGGACTAAAGACCTCAACCCGGATAGGGTGGAAGGCCCTATGATTGGTCTGTTACTAATCGGTGACCGATAAAGACCTGACCAAGGCCTGTAGTAAGCTTGGTTAGGCATTACAGAAGATAACACTAAGACCGAGGGGTCTTAGAGAGCCCTCTAGCGGGGCGAATAGAGCTTGATCAAGCCTTGGGCAAGCTAGATCGAGCAGGACTGAAGCTAAACGATAGACCGAGAGGTCTGTCTGGTCCTCCTAGAGAGGCCAAGAGAAAGTACGAGAATCTAACTAAAGCTGGGTCGGGCCTTCAGCAAGCACGACCGAGCAGTACCGGAGCTAACACTAAGACCGAGGGGTCTTAGAGAGCCCTCTAGTGGGGCGAATAGAGCTAGATCGAGCCTTGGGAAAGCTAGATCGAGCAGGACTGAAGCTAAACGATAAACCGAAAGGTCTGACGGGTCCTCATAAGAGGCATGGAGAAAGATCTGATACTAAAGTACCTCTCGGAAGTAATAAAATATGCCTGATGAAGCCGGGTATGATGTTTGTTGTTTGATGGCATTCATCGATTAGGTCTGGTGGATTCCCCATTACTCCGAGTGGTACTAGTAGAGGCTCCTACAGGGGTGAGCAAAGCGAGATCAAGCCTTAGGCAAGCTAGATCGAGCAGAACTGAAGCTGAAAAGCAAAATAAATGACAGGTCTGTCCAAATCAATAAACTTGAAATCCAGTGTGGTCACCACGGGTCACGAGGTGAATTCCTAGCGATTGTCTGCTGAACGTATAGGAAGGCCCGAAACGAACGATAATTTCATTGCACAGTGGAGATACTATACGTTCAGGAGTAGCATACATCGGGTTTGATCTATGATCATGTCTGGTCTCCGAGGATCCACCGGGTTACCAACTGGCACCGCTGTACTGGGTGTAAAACTGGGCCACCTGAAGTCCCGGGTGTAAAACTAGGTGCCTCTGTGCCAAAGTAGCGGCTTGCGTAGTGCATTATGCCTCCGGCTTGCGAAATGGTTATAAGCAATAACAACAGGACGCCGCGGGGTGTTCACTTAAAGGAGTAACGTTCTCTCAAGGGAGGGGATCTAAAAATCTTGATAAAACATTTATTCTATGCAAAATTTGTGCGCAAATTTTGCAAAGTAAAAAGCTGCACTGTAGCAAATTCTATGTGTGTAGCATTATTAGGGAAGTGTTGTTTGATGGCACCTCTCTACTTGATGCACCAAAGAACTACCTTGATGGCTCATGACCGCTGGTAATCTGTCGTCGCTAGTAGTTCGGAACTGAGAACAAATATGTTCGCAAATTACAACAATTATACAGCATATTGCTGAATAAAGCAGAACCGAATAATACTCAGTGACTTTACACCAAGACTGACTAATGTCTGGATTGTATCGTCCTACTCGAGTAAGGCGAAGAAAAGCTAGAAAGATACGCTTTTCACAAAGCAGGCTTAATGCATGCAAACCAAGGAGGAAGGAGTGATGCCCCTCCTTATAATAAGCAGAACCAAATAAAGAACAGACAGCATCATCTGTACAGTGACCAAGAAGAGGTGAAACTTCTGTATGTGAAAAGGCAATTTGAGCGAGATTTATTAGCAGACTAGTATTATGTTGTTTCTAGTAGGCGAAAGCCGAAACATCAACATGTGAAAATCTGATATTAAATCCTCAATCATTTTCCCTAGTATTATACAGCTATGAGTAACCTTAATTGGACACGGCAATTATTGCTGACCGGTGAAACTTTCGCATGGGAAAGACACACACACTTCTTGACAAAGCAATAAGTATTATGCTGTTTCTAGTACGCGAAAGCAGAAACATCAGCATGTGAAAGTTGTGAAGTTGAAGAATTTTTGTGTTGAGTACGATGTTGTTACTAGTAACCATGTCGACAGCTGAGAACTGTTCTCTAACCAATAGAAGGTGAAACTTCTGTATGTGAAAAGGCAATTTGAGCGAGATTTCTTAGCAGACTAGTATTATGTTGTTTCTAGTAGGCGAAAGCCGAAACATCAACATGTGAAAATCTGATATTAAATCCTCAATCATTTTCCCTAGTATTATACAGCTACTAGTAGCCGTAATTGGTCAGGGAAACATTGTTGACCGGTGAAACTTCACATGGGAAAGACACACAAATTACTTGACAAAACAATAAGTATTATGCTGTTTCTAGTATGCGAAAGCAGAAACATCAGCATGTGAAAGTTGTGAAGTTGAAAAGTTTTTGTGTTGAGTACGGTGTTGTTACTAGTAACCATGTCGACAGCTGGAAAGCTGTTCTCTAACCAATAAAAGGTAAAACTTCTGTATCTGAAGAGGCGGCGTGATTGAGATTTTTAACAGACTAGTATTATGTTGTTTCTAGTAGGCGAGAGCCGAAACATCGACATGTGAACATCTGGTTTTTAAATCATGAGTCAATTCTCCCTAGTATGATACAGTTGTTAGCCGGTATTGGTAACAGTAGAACAGAGATTTGGAGGGCAAAACCTGCTCATGGAAATGCTCACAGAGCGCTATCTACCAGTACACATAGTATTATGCTGTTTCTAGTACGCGCGAGCCGAAACATCAGCATGTGAAATGTGTAATCGTGGGTAACTCTAAGTGTGTAGAGTACTGTGTAGTAACTAGTAGCCATGCCAAAGCATGCATTGAAACTCTTCGTGATTTAAAAAGCTCAAAGCAAGATTGACGAGGCCGCAAGGCTATGTCTTTCTAAATTCGAACAAATCGAAAGATTGTTCAAAGTACAATTAAACTGATTGATCCTGTCAGTTGCCATATGCTTGTCTGAAAGACTAAGCCATGCATGTGCAAGCGAAGCTTGAAAAAGTGGAACCGCGAATGGCTCATTAAATCAGTTACTATCTATTAGTTGATTTGCAAGCTAAATGAATAACTGCGGTAACCCTGCAGCTAATGCATGCTGATTGTCCGACACTGTCGGAGACTTTTACAAGACTACACCGGGTGATTTGCTAAGTACAGACACATCCCGTGATGAGTCCTAGTAACTGAAAGATCCCAGATAGCTTCGGCTTGGGGACGGAACTTCCGAATTTCTGACCTATCAACCTATGATGGTAGTGTAACGGACTACCATGGTTGTGACGGGTAACGGGGAATCAGGGTTCGATTCCGGAGAGGGAGCCTTAGAAACGGCTACCACATCCAAGGAAGGCAGCAGGCACGCAAATTACCCACTCTCCGCACGAGGAGGTAGTGACTAGAAATAATGATATGAACCTTTATGGTTTGTAATCAGAATGGAATGGACTTAAAAGCTCCATTGATGAACGAGTAGAGGGCAAGTCTGGTGCCAGCAGCCGCGGTAATACCAGCCTCTACAAGCGTATGCAATAGTTGCTGCGTTTAAAAAGCTCATAGTTGGATCTGTTTGAGTAGAACGGCAACATGGTCTTCAGTTAATTCTGTTGACTCGTTCCGCTCATCCTTCGCATCGAAGAAATAGTTTGCACTTAAATGTGACGAACTGTGGAAACGGTGTTTTCACCCTGAGAAAATTAGAGTGTTCAAAGCATCCTTTGGGATCGAATAATAAAGCATGGAATAATGGAGAATGACCCGCTACTCGATTGATGCCGGTT